>NC_141023.1:0-75000 GCF_052040795.2 Danio rerio
TTTTACTAGTAACCGTTCAGTAACGTATTGCTCTAACCCTAACCCTAACCCTAACCCTAACCCTAACCCTAACCCTAACCCTAACCCTAACCCTAACCCTAACCCTAACCCTAACACCCTAACCCTAACCCTAACCCTAACCCTAACCCTAACCCTAACCCTAACCCTAACCCTAACCCTAACCCTAACCCTAACCCTAACCCTAACCCTAACCCTAACCCTAACCCTAACCCTAACCCTAACCCTAACCCTAACCCTAACCCTAACCCTAACCCTAACCCTAACCCTAACCCTAACCCTAACCCTAACCCTAACCCTAACCCTAACCCTAACCCTAACCCTAACCCTAACCCTAACCCTAACCCTAACCCTAACCCTAACCCTAACCCTAACCCTAACCCTAACCCTAACCCTAACCCTAACCCTAACCCTAACCCTAACCCTAACCCTAACCCTAACCCTAACCCTAACCCTAACCCTAACCCTAACCCTAACCCTAACCCTAACCCTAACCCTAACCCTAACCCTAACCCTAACCCTAACCCTAACCCTAACCCTAACCCTAACCCTAACCCTAACCCTAACCCTAACCCTAACCCTAACCCTAACCCTAACCCTAACCCTAACCCTAACCCTAACCCTAACCCTAACCCTAACCCTAACCCTAACCCTAACCCTAACCCTAACCCTAACCCTAACCCTAACCCTAACCCTAACCCTAACCCTAACCCTAACCCTAACCCTAACCCTAACCCTAACCCTAACCCTAACCCTAACCCTAACCCTAACCCTAACCCTAACCCTAACCCTAACCCTAACCCTAACCCTAACCCTAACCCTAACCCTAACCCTAACCCTAACCCTAACCCTAACCCTAACCCTAACCCTAACCCTAACCCTAACCCTAACCCTAACCCTAACCCTAACCCTAACCCTAACCCTAACCCTAACCCTAACCCTAACCCTAACCCTAACCCTAACCCTAACCCTAACCCTAACCCTAACCCTAACCCTAACCCTAACCCTAACCCTAACCCTAACCCTAACCCTAACCCTAACCCTAACCCTAACCCTAACCCTAACCCTAACCCTAACCCTAACCCTAACCCTAACCCTAACCCTAACCCTAACCCTAACCCTAACCCTAACCCTAACCCTAACCCTAACCCTAACCCTAACCCTAACCCTAACCCTAACCCTAACCCTAACCCTAACCCTAACCCTAACCCTAACCCTAACCCTAACCCTAACCCTAACCCTAACCCTAACCCTAACCCTAACCCTAACCCTAACCCTAACCCTAACCCTAACCCTAACCCTAACCCTAACCCTAACCCTAACCCTAACCCTAACCCTAACCCTAACCCTAACCCTAACCCTAACCCTAACCCTAACCCTAACCCTAACCCTAACCCTAACCCTAACCCTAACCCTAACCCTAACCCTAACCCTAACCCTAACCCTAACCCTAACCCTAACCCTAACCCTAACCCTAACCCTAACCCTAACCCTAACCCTAACCCTAACCCTAACCCTAACCCTAACCCTAACCCTAACCCTAACCCTAACCCTAACCCTAACCCTAACCCTAACCCTAACCCTAACCCTAACCCTAACCCTAACCCTAACCCTAACCCTAACCCTAACCCTAACCCTAACCCTAACCCTAACCCTAACCCTAACCCTAACCCTAACCCTAACCCTAACCCTAACCCTAACCCTAACCCTAACCCTAACCCTAACCCTAACCCTAACCCTAACCCTAACCCTAACCCTAACCCTAACCCTAACCCTAACCCTAACCCTAACCCTAACCCTAACCCTAACCCTAACCCTAACCCTAACCCTAACCCTAACCCTAACCCTAACCCTAACCCTAACCCTAACCCTAACCCTAACCCTAACCCTAACCCTAACCCTAACCCTAACCCTAACCCTAACCCTAACCCTAACCCTAACCCTAACCCTAACCCTAACCCTAACCCTAACCCTAACCCTAACCCTAACCCTAACCCTAACCCTAACCCTAACCCTAACCCTAACCCTAACCCTAACCCTAACCCTAACCCTAACCCTAACCCTAACCCTAACCCTAACCCTAACCCTAACCCTAACCCTAACCCTAACCCTAACCCTAACCCTAACCCTAACCCTAACCCTAACCCTAACCCTAACCCTAACCCTAACCCTAACCCTAACCCTAACCCTAACCCTAACCCTAACCCTAACCCTAACCCTAACCCTAACCCTAACCCTAACCCTAACCCTAACCCTAACCCTAACCCTAACCCTAACCCTAACCCTAACCCTAACCCTAACCCTAACCCTAACCCTAACCCTAACCCTAACCCTAACCCTAACCCTAACCCTAACCCTAACCCTAACCCTAACCCTAACCCTAACCCTAACCCTAACCCTAACCCTAACCCTAACCCTAACCCTAACCCTAACCCTAACCCTAACCCTAACCCTAACCCTAACCCTAACCCTAACCCTAACCCTAACCCTAACCCTAACCCTAACCCTAACCCTAACCCTAACCCTAACCCTAACCCTAACCCTAACCCTAACCCTAACCCTAACCCTAACCCTAACCCTAACCCTAACCCTAACCCTAACCCTAACCCTAACCCTAACCCTAACCCTAACCCTAACCCTAACCCTAACCCTAACCCTAACCCTAACCCTAACCCTAACCCTAACCCTAACCCTAACCCTAACCCTAACCCTAACCCTAACCCTAACCCTAACCCTAACCCTAACCCTAACCCTAACCCTAACCCTAACCCTAACCCTAACCCTAACCCTAACCCTAACCCTAACCCTAACCCTAACCCTAACCCTAACCCTAACCCTAACCCTAACCCTAACCCTAACCCTAACCCTAACCCTAACCCTAACCCTAACCCTAACCCTAACCCTAACCCTAACCCTAACCCTAACCCTAACCCTAACCCTAACCCTAACCCTAACCCTAACCCTAACCCTAACCCTAACCCTAACCCTAACCCTAACCCTAACCCTAACCCTAACCCTAACCCTAACCCTAACCCTAACCCTAACCCTAACCCTAACCCTAACCCTAACCCTAACCCTAACCCTAACCCTAACCCTAACCCTAACCCTAACCCTAACCCTAACCCTAACCCTAACCCTAACCCTAACCCTAACCCTAACCCTAACCCTAACCCTAACCCTAACCCTAACCCTAACCCTAACCCTAACCCTAACCCTAACCCTAACCCTAACCCTAACCCTAACCCTAACCCTAACCCTAACCCTAACCCTAACCCTAACCCTAACCCTAACCCTAACCCTAACCCTAACCCTAACCCTAACCCTAACCCTAACCCTAACCCTAACCCTAACCCTAACCCTAACCCTAACCCTAACCCTAACCCTAACCCTAACCCTAACCCTAACCCTAACCCTAACCCTAACCCTAACCCTAACCCTAACCCTAACCCTAACCCTAACCCTAACCCTAACCCTAACCCTAACCCTAACCCTAACCCTAACCCTAACCCTAACCCTAACCCTAACCCTAACCCTAACCCTAACCCTAACCCTAACCCTAACCCTAACCCTAACCCTAACCCTAACCCTAACCCTAACCCTAACCCTAACCCTAACCCTAACCCTAACCCTAACCCTAACCCTAACCCTAACCCTAACCCTAACCCTAACCCTAACCCTAACCCTAACCCTAACCCTAACCCTAACCCTAACCCTAACCCTAACCCTAACCCTAACCCTAACCCTAACCCTAACCCTAACCCTAACCCTAACCCTAACCCTAACCCTAACCCTAACCCTAACCCTAACCCTAACCCTAACCCTAACCCTAACCCTAACCCTAACCCTAACCCTAACCCTAACCCTAACCCTAACCCTAACCCTAACCCTAACCCTAACCCTAACCCTAACCCTAACCCTAACCCTAACCCTAACCCTAACCCTAACCCTAACCCTAACCCTAACCCTAACCCTAACCCTAACCCTAACCCTAACCCTAACCCTAACCCTAACCCTAACCCTAACCCTAACCCTAACCCTAACCCTAACCCTAACCCTAACCCTAACCCTAACCCTAACCCTAACCCTAACCCTAACCCTAACCCTAACCCTAACCCTAACCCTAACCCTAACCCTAACCCTAACCCTAACCCTAACCCTAACCCTAACCCTAACCCTAACCCTAACCCTAACCCTAACCCTAACCCTAACCCTAACCCTAACCCTAACCCTAACCCTAACCCTAACCCTAACCCTAACCCTAACCCTAACCCTAACCCTAACCCTAACCCTAACCCTAACCCTAACCCTAACCCTAACCCTAACCCTAACCCTAACCCTAACCCTAACCCTAACCCTAACCCTAACCCTAACCCTAACCCTAACCCTAACCCTAACCCTAACCCTAACCCTAACCCTAACCCTAACCCTAACCCTAACCCTAACCCTAACCCTAACCCTAACCCTAACCCTAACCCTAACCCTAACCCTAACCCTAACCCTAACCCTAACCCTAACCCTAACCCTAACCCTAACCCTAACCCTAACCCTAACCCTAACCCTAACCCTAACCCTAACCCTAACCCTAACCCTAACCCTAACCCTAACCCTAACCCTAACCCTAACCCTAACCCTAACCCTAACCCTAACCCTAACCCTAACCCTAACCCTAACCCTAACCCTAACCCTAACCCTAACCCTAACCCTAACCCTAACCCTAACCCTAACCCTAACCCTAACCCTAACCCTAACCCTAACCCTAACCCTAACCCTAACCCTAACCCTAACCCTAACCCTAACCCTAACCCTAACCCTAACCCTAACCCTAACCCTAACCCTAACCCTAACCCTAACCCTAACCCTAACCCTAACCCTAACCCTAACCCTAACCCTAACCCTAACCCTAACCCTAACCCTAACCCTAACCCTAACCCTAACCCTAACCCTAACCCTAACCCTAACCCTAACCCTAACCCTAACCCTAACCCTAACCCTAACCCTAACCCTAACCCTAACCCTAACCCTAACCCTAACCCTAACCCTAACCCTAACCCTAACCCTAACCCTAACCCTAACCCTAACCCTAACCCTAACCCTAACCCTAACCCTAACCCTAACCCTAACCCTAACCCTAACCCTAACCCTAACCCTAACCCTAACCCTAACCCTAACCCTAACCCTAACCCTAACCCTAACCCTAACCCTAACCCTAACCCTAACCCTAACCCTAACCCTAACCCTAACCCTAACCCTAACCCTAACCCTAACCCTAACCCTAACCCTAACCCTAACCCTAACCCTAACCCTAACCCTAACCCTAACCCTAACCCTAACCCTAACCCTAACCCTAACCCTAACCCTAACCCTAACCCTAACCCTAACCCTAACCCTAACCCTAACCCTAACCCTAACCCTAACCCTAACCCTAACCCTAACCCTAACCCTAACCCTAACCCTAACCCTAACCCTAACCCTAACCCTAACCCTAACCCTAACCCTAACCCTAACCCTAACCCTAACCCTAACCCTAACCCTAACCCTAACCCTAACCCTAACCCTAACCCTAACCCTAACCCTAACCCTAACCCTAACCCTAACCCTAACCCTAACCCTAACCCTAACCCTAACCCTAACCCTAACCCTAACCCTAACCCTAACCCTAACCCTAACCCTAACCCTAACCCTAACCCTAACCCTAACCCTAACCCTAACCCTAACCCTAACCCTAACCCTAACCCTAACCCTAACCCTAACCCTAACCCTAACCCTAACCCTAACCCTAACCCTAACCCTAACCCTAACCCTAACCCTAACCCTAACCCTAACCCTAACCCTAACCCTAACCCTAACCCTAACCCTAACCCTAACCCTAACCCTAACCCTAACCCTAACCCTAACCCTAACCCTAACCCTAACCCTAACCCTAACCCTAACCCTAACCCTAACCCTAACCCTAACCCTAACCCTAACCCTAACCCTAACCCTAACCCTAACCCTAACCCTAACCCTAACCCTAACCCTAACCCTAACCCTAACCCTAACCCTAACCCTAACCCTAACCCTAACCCTAACCCTAACCCTAACCCTAACCCTAACCCTAACCCTAACCCTAACCCTAACCCTAACCCTAACCCTAACCCTAACCCTAACCCTAACCCTAACCCTAACCCTAACCCTAACCCTAACCCTAACCCTAACCCTAACCCTAACCCTAACCCTAACCCTAACCCTAACCCTAACCCTAACCCTAACCCTAACCCTAACCCTAACCCTAACCCTAACCCTAACCCTAACCCTAACCCTAACCCTAACCCTAACCCTAACCCTAACCCTAACCCTAACCCTAACCCTAACCCTAACCCTAACCCTAACCCTAACCCTAACCCTAACCCTAACCCTAACCCTAACCCTAACCCTAACCCTAACCCTAACCCTAACCCTAACCCTAACCCTAACCCTAACCCTAACCCTAACCCTAACCCTAACCCTAACCCTAACCCTAACCCTAACCCTAACCCTAACCCTAACCCTAACCCTAACCCTAACCCTAACCCTAACCCTAACCCTAACCCTAACCCTAACCCTAACCCTAACCCTAACCCTAACCCTAACCCTAACCCTAACCCTAACCCTAACCCTAACCCTAACCCTAACCCTAACCCTAACCCTAACCCTAACCCTAACCCTAACCCTAACCCTAACCCTAACCCTAACCCTAACCCTAACCCTAACCCTAACCCTAACCCTAACCCTAACCCTAACCCTAACCCTAACCCTAACCCTAACCCTAACCCTAACCCTAACCCTAACCCTAACCCTAACCCTAACCCTAACCCTAACCCTAACCCTAACCCTAACCCTAACCCTAACCCTAACCCTAACCCTAACCCTAACCCTAACCCTAACCCTAACCCTAACCCTAACCCTAACCCTAACCCTAACCCTAACCCTAACCCTAACCCTAACCCTAACCCTAACCCTAACCCTAACCCTAACCCTAACCCTAACCCTAACCCTAACCCTAACCCTAACCCTAACCCTAACCCTAACCCTAACCCTAACCCTAACCCTAACCCTAACCCTAACCCTAACCCTAACCCTAACCCTAACCCTAACCCTAACCCTAACCCTAACCCTAACCCTAACCCTAACCCTAACCCTAACCCTAACCCTAACCCTAACCCTAACCCTAACCCTAACCCTAACCCTAACCCTAACCCTAACCCTAACCCTAACCCTAACCCTAACCCTAACCCTAACCCTAACCCTAACCCTAACCCTAACCCTAACTAACCCTAACCCTAACCCTAACCCTAACCCTAACCCTAACCCTAACCCTAACCCTAACCCTAACCTAACCCTAACCCTAACCCTAACCCTAACCCTAACCCTAACCCTAACCCTAACCCTAACCCTAACCCTAACCCTAACCCTAACCCTAACCCTAACCCTAACCCTAACCCTAACCCTAACCCTAACCCTAACCCTAACCCTAACCCTAACCCTAACCCTAACCCTAACCCTAACCCTAACCCTAACCCTAACCCTAACCCTAACCCTAACCCTAACCCTAACCCTAACCCTAACCCTAACCCTAACCCTAACCCTAACCCTAACCCTAACCCTAACCCTAACCCTAACCCTAACCCTAACCCTAACCCTAACCCTAACCCTAACCCTAACCCTAACCCTAACCCTAACCCTAACCCTAACCCTAACCCTAACCCTAACCCTAACCCTAACCCTAACCCTAACCTAACCCTAACCCTAACCCTAACCCTAACCCTAACCCTAACCCTAACCCTAACCCTAACCCTAACCCTAACCCTAACCCTAACCCTAACCCTAACCCTAACCCTAACCCTAACCCTAACCCTAACCCTAACCCTAACCCTAACCCTAACCCTAACCCTAACCCTAACCCTAACCCTAACCCTAACCCTAACCCTAACCCTAACCCTAACCCTAACCCTAACCCTAACCTAACCCTAACCCTAACCCTAACCCTAACCCTAACCCTAACCCTAACCCTAACCCTAACCTAACCCTAACCCTAACCCTAACCCTAACCCTAACCCTAACCCTAACCCTAACCCTAACCCTAACCCTAACCCTAACCCTAACCCTAACCCTAACCCTAACCCTAACCCTAACCCTAACCCTAACCCTAACCCTAACCCTAACCCTAACCCTAACCCTAACCCTAACCCTAACCCTAACCCTAACCCTAACCCTAACCTAACCCTAACCCTAACCCTAACCCTAACCCTAACCCTAACCCTAACCCTAACCCTAACCCTAACCCTAACCCTAACCCTAACCCTAACCCTAACCCTAACCCTAACCCTAACCCTAACCTAACCCTAACCCTAACCCTAACCCTAACCCTAACCCTAACCCTAACCCTAACCCTACCCTAACCCTAACCCTAACCCTAACCCTAACCCTAACCCTAACCCTAACCCTAACCCTAACCCTAACCCTAACCCTAACCCTAACCCTAACCCTAACCCTAACCCTAACCCTAACCCTAACCCTAACCCTAACCCTAACCCTAACCCTAACCCTAACCCTAACCTAACCCTAACCCTAACCTAACCCTAACCCTAACCTAACCCTAACCCTAACCCTAACCCTAACCCTAACCCTAACCCTAACCCTAACCCTAACCCTAACCCTAACCCTAACCCTAACCCTAACCCTAACCTAACCCTAACCCTAACCCTAACCCTAACCCTAACCCTAACCCTAACCCTAACCCTAACCCTAACCCTAACCCTAACCCTAACCCTAACCCTAACCCTAACCCTAACCCAACCCTACCCTAACCCTAACCCTAACCCTAACCCTAACCCTAACCTAACCCTAACCCTAACCCTAACCCTAACCTAACCCTACCCTAACCCTAACCCTAACCCTAACCCTAACCCTAACCCTAACCCTAACCCTAACCCTAACCCTAACCCTAACCTAACCCTAACCCTAACCCTAACCCTAACCCTAACCCTAACCCTAACCCTAACCCTAACCCTAACCCTAACCCTAACCCTAACCCTAACCCTAACCCTAACCCTAACCCTAACCCTAACCCTAACCCTAACCCTAACCCTAACCCTAACCCTAACCCTAACCCTAACCCTAACCCTAACCCTAACCCTAACCCTAACCCTAACCCTAACCCTAACCCTAACCCTAACCCGCTCTACCCCTAGTTCGCTCTACCCCTAGTTCGCTCTACCCCTAGTTCGCTCTACCCCTAGTTCGCTCTACCCCTAGTTCGCTCTACCCCTAGTTCGCTCTACCCCTAGTTCGCTCTACCCCTAGTTCGCTCTACCCCTAGTTCGCTCTACCCCTAGTTCGCTCTACCCCTAGTTCGCTCTACCCCTAGTTCGCTCTACCCCTAGTTCGCTCTACCCCTAGTTCGCTCTACCCCTAGTTCGCTCTACCCCTAGTTCGCTCTACCCCTAGTTCGCTCTACCCCTAGTTCGCTCTACCCCTAGTTCGCTCTACCCCTAGTTCGCTCTACCCCTAGTTCGCTCTACCCCTAGTTCGCTCTACCCCTAGTTCGCTCTACCCCTAGTTCGCTCTACCCCTAGTTCGCTCTACCCCTAGTTCGCTCTACCCCTAGTTCGCTCTACCCCTAGTTCGCTCTACCCCTAGTTCGCTCTACCCCTAGTTCGCTCTACCCCTAGTTCGCTCTACCCCTAGTTCGCTCTACCCCTAGTTCGCTCTACCCCTAGTTCGCTCTACCCCTAGTTCGCTCTACCCCTAGTTCGCTCTACCCCTAGTTCGCTCTACCCCTAGTTCGCTCTACCCCTAGTTCGCTCTACCCCTAGTTCGCTCTACCCCTAGTTCGCTCTACCCCTAGTTCGCTCTACCCCTAGTTCGCTCTACCCCTAGTTCGCTCTACCCCTAGTTCGCTCTACCCCTAGTTCGCTCTACCCCTAGTTCGCTCTACCCCTAGTTCGCTCTACCCCTAGTTCGCTCTACCCCTAGTTCGCTCTACCCCTAGTTCGCTCTACCCCTAGTTCGCTCTACCCCTAGTTCGCTCTACCCCTAGTTCGCTCTACCCCTAGTTCGCTCTACCCCTAGTTCGCTCTACCCCTAGTTCGCTCTACCCCTAGTTCGCTCTACCCCTAGTTCGCTCTACCCCTAGTTCGCTCTACCCCTAGTTCGCTCTACCCCTAGTTCGCTCTACCCCTAGTTCGCTCTACCCCTAGTTCGCTCTACCCCTAGTTCGCTCTACCCCTAGTTCGCTCTACCCCTAGTTCGCTCTACCCCTAGTTCGCTCTACCCCTAGTTCGCTCTACCCCTAGTTCGCTCTACCCCTAGTTCGCTCTACCCCTAGTTCGCTCTACCCCTTATAGAATATATAATATTATTTATATATTATAATAAATTATTATATTAATAAATAATTAAATCAGTTTACTCGAGTTAAATTTTAGTAGAGGTAATGTTCAACTTAATAATTGACCAGATTTTGTTTTAGGATGTGTTAAATTATTTAATGTTCTTCAGTTACAAAACATCTGGTTTTAGGGTTAAGTTTGAGGGTTAAGGTTGTTATTTACAATTAGGTTTGACTTAAGGGTAGACATGGTTTAGTCAATTTTCCTTCAATGCTTTAAGAAATGATTTGCTCTGAGAAGTTTAGGATTGGTTAAGAAACCCTTGTAGTTAGTATAAGGTGTAAGACAGTGGTATATTTTTGTCTACAAAAGTAGATGAAGAGGATTCAAACTGCTGGTTAAAACCATGCAAGAAAGAACTGAACATTGAATAATCTTGGTGAAAGATCCATCATTGGTGTGTGGATGGGAATAAAATGATGATTCAAGTGACATAGTATCCAAGTAGATGACATCGATCCAAGATAAGGCTAGTGTTTGAAGAGAGGGGGGGGGGGGGAAGGATGGTTAAACTGTTAAGAGTTTTCAAAGATTGCACCAAGGAAACCCAGATGACCAAGATGTTGATACAAGTGAAACCATGATGCATATGAAAGATTCAATAGATGATCTGACATTAAAATATCCATATAATCAAACTTCTTTTGGTTGGGTTAGAGCAGTTTCAATTTATGAAACGTATGAACATGATCCAAATACATGCCAAGCTTACTGTTGTTTAGGGGTGGGGGTTGGTTAGGGCTGTTTCATCCACATTAAATTTAGTTACTACCGATGTTAGGTCATATTGGCTGCTATTTTTCTACTTGACAGTTCGGAATGAGGAACCTAAGGATGTTTGGCCTTTTTAGGCCATGCACTGCCAGCCTTTCTGGCCTTCAGGTTCACACACCAGTCTTCAGTCCATCCCTACAGTCCATATGGGACAGGACAGAGGTGAGCAAAGAGTTAGGGTTAATCTTTGAGTTAAGATTAAATTGCCATTGCAATTAATCCCTACTTATAGAAGATTCCTAAAAATTTGCAATAGCAGTCACTTAGCCTCTTTAAAAAATGCTTAATGCTAAATTAGAAAAAACAGGTTTTAAAGAGTCTAATATTTTATCAAAGATGCTATAAAAAAGGTCATCTGCTTAACTTTAACAGAAATAACTGCTTTCCCACTATCGTGCCAAACTGTTGAACGAACTCTTCAGTACAGTTAGTGGTTTCTCCTCTGAGCCTGAAACCATGTAGCACGATTACAAACTGTTCTCAGCCTGGAATTCTAAGCATGGTTAGACAACCATGCTAACTGTGCTGAGAGATTATGCGTGTTGATGTCAGGGCTCTGTTACCAAGCTACCACAGCTGGCTCAGAAGCATGCTAGCCAGACATCCACAAGTAAACACTTCATTTAATATAAGAAAATTATACAGGTCAGACAATAGTTTAAAAAGGGTTTAAACCATAGAGCAGTCTCTGGAAGAGAAGTGAAAACTCATAACTCAATTATTTCATTGACTAATTTTATACATTGTTTGTTTATTTTATCCAACCAGTCATCTAAAATAATGAAATAGCCTATTTTATAAATGACAAGTTTAATAATTTGATTGACATGAAGCAATTGAGACCTTTCATTCGCCTGACTAATGCAAGTTTATTGCATGCAGCACTGTATTTGGTAGCACAAATCTCGCTCTGATCCAGGAGAGAACTAAACCAATGACTACATGCACTGAGACTTTCATACTGCGCATCGAATAAAGCAAATAAGAAATGCGTATCAAAGCCTATGGTAGAAAGTCAACCTTCAATAATTAAACACTGCCGTCCAAGGTACTGTTGTATGATTTCTTAGTCTATATATCCTCTAATAAACTAGTCAAATGAATGAATTTAAACTAAGTCGGTATTGCTCTTAAAATCACTAGGTTTTAACATGTTAATGAGCAATTTTCAGCATTTCAGCAGTAGGCCATTATATGATTCAGTTATACACAAGTTTGACATTTATGAGGCTGTGTAACGTTTGTGTTGTTTTATTCCCCGATCTTTAATATATACTGGGTACCCATGCAAAAATTTTCAACAAATGTCAAGCTGATAAATAGTGCTTAAAATCCTGATGTATTTTCACATTTGTTCATTTCACCTGCTGCATTCATTATTTAATGTTTGAATACTTAACAGCCATTGTTTAAAACAAGTGTCAAACTCAGTTCCAAAATGGCCGCAGCTCTGCACAGTTTAGTTCCAACCCTAATTAAACACCTGATCAAACTAATCGAGCCCTTCAGGCTTGTTTGAAACCTACAGGTAAGTGTGTTGGAGCAGGGTTGGAACTAAACTGTGGAGGGCTTCAGCCCTCCAGGAATCTAGTTGACACCCCTGGTTTAAAGGGTTATATTTTACCATCAAAATGTATAATCAACTTATAGATTGTAATAAAGTTAAGTGTCATTAAAGTGCCCGCTCACTTTTGACAAGGCCCATCCAAAATATATTTCTGCTATTGTAATACAAATGCACTATTGTTGCATTATTATAGTTTAATTTTATGTCAAGTTCAGAAATCTTAAATACTTATTCCCCCTGCAAACATTTTCAATTGTTACATGTCATTTCCCCTCCAAATTAAATTTAGCCAGAGGCGCGCAACATGACCTCTAAAAAAAAGGTGCTGTAACATTACCTATATGCAGCACCACTATATGAGCGGCATAGCAGTGTTTAGTCACTTGGTTGCTTTTGTTTTTATTAACTTGAAAGTTCTCAGCTATTAAGTTTAATTGAACGGAGCGGTTTACATTGAATTAAAGGCAACTACTGATGTGTTGTGTAAGGTTTCAAAGACCTGTTGCAGCATGAGTGGAAAATAAAACCACATTAGTGCTGCCTGGTCTAACAATAGTTTTAAAAGGGTTTAAACCATAGAGCAGTCTCTGGAAGAGAAGTAATAACTCCGTTATTTCATGGACTTATTTTATACATGGTTTATTTTCTAACCAGTCATCTAAAATAATGAAATAGCCTATTATTTTATTAATGGTGAGTTTAATAATTTGATTGACATCCTGAGCATTAAGACCTTTAATTCGCCTGACTGACGCAAGTTTTTTGCACGCAGTACTGTATTTGGTAGCACAAATCTCGCTCTGATCCAGGAGAGAATTAAACCAATGACTACATGCACTGAGACTTTCCTACTGCGCATCGAATAAAGCAAAGAAGAAATGCTTATCATTGAAGCCTATCGTAGAAAGTCAACTTTCAATAATTTTTTTTTTTACTTTGCTCTAAAGCTTTAGTGGCACTGCTGTCCAAGGTACTGTTGTGTGATGTCTTAGTCTATATATGCTCTAATAAACTAGTCACATCAATTAATTTAATAAATGTCGGCATTGCTCTCAAAATAATCACTAGGTTTTGACATGTTAATAAATGAATAATAAATTCAGCATTTCAGCAGTAGGCCATTGTGATTTAGTTTTACACAAGTTTGACATTTATGGGGCTGTGTAACGCTTTCGTTTTGTTTCCTGATCTTTAATATACTGGGTAGCTATGCAAAATTTTTCTAAAAATGTCAAGCTGATAAATAAATAAATCTTTATATCCTGATGCATTTTCAAATCCGTTTTTCACTTGCTGCATTCATTTAATGTTTGAATACTTAACAGCTATTGTTTAACACGGGTGTCAAACTCAGTTCCAAAAGGGCCGCAGCTCTGCACAGTTTAGTTCCAACCCTAATTAAACACCTGATCAAACTAATTGAGTCCTTCAGGCTTGTTTGAAACCTACAGGTAAGGGTTGGAACTAAACTGTGCAGGGCTTCAGCCCTCCAGGAATCTAGTTGGACACCTCTGGTTTAAAAGGGTTATATTTTACCATCAAAATGTAGCACGTTATATAATCAACTTATAGATTGTAAAAATTAAAGTTGAGTGCCATTAAAGTGCCCGCTCAATTTTGACAAGGCCCATCCAAAATATATTTCTGCTATTGTAATACAAATGCACTAGTTGCATCAGTTTAATTTTATGTCAAATTCAGAGATCTTAAACATTTATTCCCCCTGCAAACATTTTCAATCGTTACATTTTGTCATTTCCTCTCCAAATTAAATTTAGCCAGAGGCGTGCAACATACAACCTCTAAAAAAAGGTGCTGTAACATGTACCTATATGCAGCACCACAATATGAGAGCGGCATAGCAGTGTTTATTCACTTGGTTGCTTTTGTTTATCAACTTGAAAGTGTGTTTTAGCTATTGAGTTTAATTGAACAAATGGAGCGGTTTACATTGCATTAAAAGGCAACTACTGATGGGTTGTGTAATGTTTCAAAGAGCGGTTGCAGCATGAGTGGAAAATAAAACCGTATTAGTGCTGCCTGGCCCAGTTTGGCACAAAATTGAGCAGTTCCATTTAGAGAACGATTCAGCGAGTGGAAAAGCAGCTAAAGTTTATGAAAAATTTTAATCTGGATGTAGACAATCTCAAAGCACAGAAACAGCACTCCTAAAGGCATATTTATACTTCTGCATTAAGCACACGAGTATGCTTCAGCACAACCTGTGCATGGTTATAGCCCTTGCTGTGGCAGTCAGACAATGATGCACACCTCAATGAATAGAGCAAGCTGTGATTGGTCAGCTTTGTAGAGCTGACAAGTGTGCCACAAACTAGTCCTCATCTTCAGTCAGTAATTTCGGGGCTATTTCTGACAGCAACCTGTGTAAGGCCAGATTAAACATCTGTAAAACTCAATTTCTTCATCTTAATGTTGCCAAACTTTGACGAGCTATCAATAACTGATGCAGAAAAGCTTATTCATGCTTTCATTACCTCTCGGTTAGACTACTGTAATGAGTTACTAGGCGGTTGCCCTGCTGGCCTCACTAACAAACTCCAGCTGGTTCAAAATGCAGCTGCTAGAGTGCTTTCTAGAACTAAGAAATCACATTACTCCAGTTCTTTCATCGGTGCATTGACTCACTATTAAATATTTAATTTACAATGTTATTGTTTACCTACAAAGCCCTCAATGCCTTAGCTGCCCAGTATTTGAGGGAGCTCCTGGTGTATTAGAGCATGAGATTAATTCTTTTAAGACCCTATAGTGACCCACGAGTCTACATATTGATCCTGAAGGGTCAGTCTGTACACCAGCCGGTGACCTCTCCCATCTGCAGCTTCTCCACAATGGCTCGCTTGGTTTGGGGCTTGTGTAGTTGAGCATGGATGGATTTTTCTTCATTGTTTTTACTTTCAGCAGTGAAAATTAAACACCGAAAATAATCTCTGAAAACTGAGCTGATTTAAACCTCTCATACCTGATGCGAAAATAAAGCATGCACATCCTCAAAGATCCTTAGCCCAAACAGTTGTAATAGAAGTTTATATGAATGTTCAAGAAAATGAAGCAGATAAGGGAGATTCCACTGAAGGAAGAATTCATTTATGCAATGAGTGAATAGGTCAGTGAGAGATTACCAAGGTAACCCATATGCCCGGAGCACTGAGCTGCCCAAAGAGCTGATTTATTGTGAATAAACCTCAAAGCAGCTGCCCGGCAAATTATATTGAGTTAAGGTTCTGGACAGATTTTAAACCAGTCATCAGAAATATCTCCCAAAGGGGTAACTTTATTATGAGACCACTGCAAATGACGGAGTACTGTCTGACAAATAAATTTTGGAAATAGGTGTACGGTCTATGCTATTGTGTAGTTGGGAACTTCTACAATCACGCTATGTGGGGAGAAAAAAAAAAAAAAAAAGTTTACAATAGAAGCAAACTGATTTTCATTGCTTAAGTGAAAGCCTTAAAGTGAGCGCTTTTGTATTTGAAAGGATTCTCACTGCCAAAAGGAATTCTTGATACTTGAGATGTTTTCATTTAAATTTGAGATTTTTGAAGAGGAAACTGGAACAGGTAAAGTTGAAATATTTATAGGTGAAGGTCAAACTATTCCCATGAAATTGAGATTGTAAAAGTTTAGTGTGGTTACTTTCACTGAGAGGTTCTGGGGTTAGATGTTCTAGGAGTTACAGAAGATCATATTTTTGAAACATCCATATACACTACAGATGTTCTGGAGAAGGCATGTAAGGTTTTTTCTGAAAAGTTCTGGGTTACAAGTTTAAGAAGAATAAACATTAAATCTTCCCATGGAGTTTATAAACAAATTTGAGTTATAAATTCATATTAAATCTTTCTATGGAAATAATGGATCTTAAAGAGGGAAAATCTGGTCATTCTGCAAAGTTGTAAGTTATAATTTGAGATTTGGTGTTTTAAAGAGTCCCTATGAAAGTTCTATTCTTACTCCTTAACCTTAATCCTAGTAAATTCTGAGGTAACAAATCTTCAGTAGTTCTCATGTTTGAATTGATGATTTTTTGAAAAGTTCTTGAATGACTGCTGTAGGTGGTGTTGATGCACAATGTGCTGTTGTGTGGAGGTGCTAATCACCAGTAGAAGACTGGGCTTCATTTAAGGCCTGTTCGCCCCCGGCCACCTTCCCTGCGTGCTGTCCAAGTGGACCCAGGGAGGCTGAATACTTACCACTCCCCCAAGTGACCTTTTGTTAACACCGCAAGGTTGCCCAGGTCACCCGAGAAGAGTCTGAAGAGGTTTCTCTATGGGGCCTACTCTGGCTAATCCAGAGACCAGGCTCCCCAGGACCCCAGATATCTCCAGGGAAAAGGAGAGGCCTTGCCCAAATCAGCTGAATCCAACAGGTAGATTCAGGAGTAAAAGTTGGCCATGAACTAGTCATTGCCTTCTCACTCCGTGCTGATTTGCTCAAGAATACTTCCAGTCAACATCCAAGGAGTTCCAGAAAACCAAGATGATCAAAGAACTTGCCCAAATGTGACTAAAAGTATTCAAAGAGATAATCCTGTCCTCCAACTACTTACTAGAAGTGAAAAATTTAAAAGGTCAGGTCAAGGATCAATCTGGCGGATATATCTTTGTAGATATATCATTCTTCTACCAGATGTCTCCTCTAAGGCAATGCAAGAACCAAGCAGACATCATCCTTATCAGGGATAACCGTTGGGAGCATTACCCTGAAGAACAGGAGACCCTGGCCTAATGACCAAGTTTTGAGACACAGCATTTCGGCAATGGTGATGACCAATTGTTTGTTTGTGTTTTTCTTTGTTCTTGTTTGTATATTTTTATTCAGAATTTGATTATCTGATGTCTAGGTTGTTTTCTCATACTTTGATTATCATATTTAAGCTTATGAAGCCCTTTAAAATCGTGTTTTATTAGAGAATAGACCATATGCAAATGACTCATTAGTATTCGTGTTTTTAGACCAATCCCGTGTGTCCTCAGCTGAGTGTGCTTTCGGTCAGGTTTAATCCTTTATATCTCGGCCGTTTTTTAATGTTTTGGTTTAATTTTTTCTGCATTTTAGTCAGTTTGTTGTGTAGAATAAGTGTTGAGCAAATAAACTGTCATTACTGATCAAAAGTATTTCTGTGGGGTTACCATTTATGAGGAGTACAGCTGATTTAGTGTGGTAATTCACAATTTACATATGCAGATAAATGTCTCCTTTCAGGCAAACTGATTTATGCAGTTTATGGGAGATGATAGTGCTGAAGTGGTTATGTCCATGATAATAATAAAACACATACACATCTCAATTGTGTATTCAGATTACCTTGATTTAACAATGTACAAACAGTGTACATAATTAAAATAGAGAAACAGAAAATACAGAAGCAGTACGGCAGTAAAAACTGAAGATCAGCCAGGCAAGGTGTGAACACAATGGTTGGGAGTAAAGAAGATAGAGGGGGCAATAAAACTAATTTGATTGGTGTTAGTTCTGTGAGAGAGTTTGCTGAGGAATTAAATACATTTTACTTAAGGTTTGATGAGGGTGATTTTAAGTCAGAAAATGACATTTTAGAACAACACCTGTCATGTAGTAAATCCGTAAACATTAGTAGGACTCAGGTCAAAGACCTCTTTCAGAGAATTAATACTAAAAAAAGCCCAGGCCCAGATAATATTGGTGGTAGGGTGCTACATACATGTGCTGAACAACTTTCTGAAATATTTCATTGCATTTTTTCAGGCTCTTGTGTTGCAAAGAGTTCCTGAAATCTGGAAGAAATCTGTTCCTATAGCCAAAATTATGTTTCTGTGGGAGTTAAATGATTTTAGACCTGTTGCCCTTACTTCATTAGTTATGAAGTGTTTCGAGAGAATTATTAAAGGTGAGATTTAATAAAGAAACTGTCGTTACTGATGAAAATATTTCTGTGGGGTTACCGTTTATGAGGAGTACAGCTGGTTTAGTGTCTTCCTTTAAAATCAGCAGTTTGACAACTCACATCATGCAAACTGAGTAAAGAATTTTGCAAAACGAATTAATGATGTTAAAGTCATGCCAGTGACGAAATTGATTCACACATTCTATATTTATGTTGGTGACAGAATGATAAGTTATTATGTCATGTAGGATAGACTAATAATAATATCCTTACATTATTAACATCATAAGGAAGCAATTAGGCCACTGCATGATACATCTACACACAGCAGATAATCAGCTCCACATTCAACGAACCTGAAGGGATTTTACTCCTGCCATTCATAGAGCTTGAACATGCAGAAATACTGTACATAAGGCTACATTAATAATAATCATGAATAAATTAACTACATCCAATATAACACAGACATTATATATAGTGAAGATCAGAAGCTCCTCATGGACATCAGCAGAGGCAGAACACAGGGAACAGCACCGCTCGAAGAACAGCAGAACACTACAGAAGATCACTTGAGAATGCAGCGATCGGGCCATCCTGCTGCTGCTGCTGCTGCTGCTGCTGCTGGTGTGTGTGTGTGTGTGTGTGTGAACATCTGATTGGTGGACTTCTCTGTGGTGCCGATCAGCTTCCAGAAGAACTCTGATGACAGAAACACGAAGCAGAGAGTGACGAGTCAGAGCAGAGCTGAGGGGAATCAGGAGCACACAGCACACTTTCACCACTGACTGCAGGAGTGCTGTTAGCTTAGCTTAGCATAAATCACTGAATCGGATTAGACCGTTAGCATCTTCCTCAAAACTAAGTCATAAGTGATGATTCTCCTGCTTAAGCTGGACTCTTCTGCATTGACACTGCAGTAAGATCAGCAGAAGCTCCTGAAAACAGTCCCTAGAATGAGAAAAAGGTGTCCGTGCTGTGTAATATCACTGCGCCGCTGCAGTCGCACTACCACCGCAGAGTTTCTGGATTACTACGCCTGAATGAGGGAACAGCTCAGCTATACCAGACTAACAGCAGCTCCTCATCTTCTGTCTGTCTTAGTACACGATACGACAGAAGAGCCACGCTTCACAGAGGAAAACTCCTGTAACGCTTTGGTCCTTTGAGTGCGATGCTAATGGTCTAATCCGATTCAATGATTTATGCTAAGCTACGCTAAAACTGCTCCTGCAGATGCTGAGACCTGCTGAGGGATTCAGACATGCTGAAATCAGCCCATTTACAAAAAGCCGGAGTGTGTCTGTAAAGCTGATCTGTGTGTGCGCGTCTCACCGTCATACCTGCAGTGTGTGTCTGAAGTTAAAGACCAGGAAGTGGCTGGAGTCCCGAACTGCAGACAGGAAGTGTTGTTGGCTGTGCTGCACGTGTGTGTCCTCCATGTGGCTGGAGGAGCAGGTGTAGTCCAGCAGACAGAAGCGCAGGTGTTCTCCTGAAAAACACCACACACACACACACACACACACACAGTGCTGGAGCTCAGTCTACACTATATAGAGCACTGTAGAAGTGAAGCTGATTTGACTTGATCATCACAGAGCGAGCGCCCCCTGTTGGTCTGGAGTGTACAGAGAGAAGCTCTGCTGCACATTTATTTTAATAACTAATATAATGATATTATCGATGATTTTCATTTGTACCTGTTTGAAACGGCTCTCCATATTTTAAAATAATGTTAAATATCCAGAATCATAACATTAAAGGTAGATGTAATGTGATTTAAGATATTTACATTTGTTTTAAGATATAGATCAAATTCTGTTTCTGTTCTTTTCATTTACAGAGCTCAGCGTAGAGGATTTTCATCTCTTTTCTCAGTAAAGAGCCCTCTGACCAATCAGAGGGAAGTAGAGTCATCAGACCAATCAGAGGGAAGTAGAGTCATCTGACCAATCAGAGGGAAGTAGAGTCATCTGACCAATCAGAGGGAAGTAGAGTCATCTGACCAATCAGAGGGAAGTAGAGTCATCTGACCAATCAGAGGGAAGTAGAGTCATCTGACCAATCAGAGCAGAGTAGAAAGAATATTTTAAAGCTGCTAGTAATGGTTGTGGCTGTAGATCACACTGAACTGAGGCCTGTACTGTTGAGGTTAATCTGGCAGGTGGGAAAATTTAAAAATGGAATAAATAAAAACAGAAAAACATTTCATCCAAACATATTAACAAAACCATATTCTGACACGGCATTCAGAGCAAAAACTCAATCCAACACTTTATTATCAGCTTATTTTTAAACATGTCCGACAATGAAAAACACGACTAAAAGTCAATTATTCAGCCAAATCTGCAGAGAAAGAAAGTGCCTCAGTAAAGCTGCTTCTGTCAATGAGGAGCATCTGTCAGCATTTGATCAATTAAAGCTTGGTGAAACACATTATCATGGCATCACAGATGCAGAGACTGAAGCAGGTCACTGCTGTGTAACAGGTTCCTCCTCAGCTTCAGCGTCGCACAGCAGACATCTGCACTTCACATCAGAAACACACACATTAACACTGAGACCACACACTTCATCTACACCTTACAGTCAAACCTCAAACTATTCACACCCATGGCAAATTCTGACCTAAAGTTTTTGTTCAAATGTAAATAAAAGCTATGAAGTATATTTTTCCAGAATGACGCCTCTTGCACATCCTCTAACTCTTTTGTAGGAGAAGCCTGGGTCAGTAAAAGTAACTTTAAGTCAGAATCTGCCAGGAATATGTATAATTTCAGTCTATATATCCTGATTATTGGTCACTGATGAATTCAAGTTGAGTTTTACTGCAGAACAAAATGAATAAATAAGAGAATAATCAGCAGAAATCAGATGAATTACTGGACATTACAAACACAAGGACAGACATTTGGCAATAAGAAAAAACATCAAATAAATTAAAGCAAGAGGTATTTTAAAGTGCACATCAGCATCCTGTCAATAATTAAATAAAATCTCCCTTTTGGTCAAATCACTGCAAAAATACATGTACAGCAACTCTAATAGATGATAAAGATAGAGAACTGATCAAAGAAAGCAGAGCCCTTTCCAGCACACCGCAACACATGCTGCTCTAACTTTCAGTGTCTAGTCCAAACACTCATCAAAACATCTACAAACTCGAAAATCAAGAAGCATTTCCTAATCCAGTATGAAATATAGTCTTGCTTTAAGAAATGAGTCAAAATCAAGAGAGATTCTCCTTAAAACAAACAGAATAATCTGACGATGGAGGAAGTGAAATGATCTTGTATCAGGAATAACATCAAGAGTATTCTGCTTCCCTCACTGTCAGATTATTCGGCTTGTTTTAATGAAAATCTCTCTGCATTTTGACTCTTTATTCCTGAAAACAGCACTATATTTAGCGCTAGTGTGGAAAATGCTTCTGGATTTTTAGATATTTGGGCAAGAAACAATACTAAACTGTAAGTGAGAGACTGCAGCATCTGTTCTGAGAGATGATTCAGTGATATTGTACATCATATTGGATGTGTTGAGCTTGTACAGTGACAGGAATTAAAGAAACGGAGCTGCCTTCTGAGAAATGAGCGAGCGTCTACCGGCTGAGTTTTCACCGGAGCAGTTTCCTGTTCTGAGGATTAGACCAGGCGAGTCCTGATGGCTGGTGCACGGTGGAGTTTGAGCCGCAGTCGATGTAGCGGTACGTTTCCACAGTATTCTGTCCCGCTCGCACCATGTAGGAGGTTTTCACTGAGGTCCTGGGGGAATATAAGGTCCCGTCAAATTAAAATGCATTTAGATGGATGTTTCAGCCGGTTAGTTAAGGATATCTGTAATCTAGAGTCTCCAAGACAGACAAAATTCAGCTTTAGAAGATATAACCCTGATAAAAAACATCTAAAGTCAGTTCGTCTCTTCCACCTAAATGATTAAACATGTGTTCACATCACCTCAGACTTCAGCTTCTCATCTAATCCTGCTTAACAGCAGACAGCACTCTGAGGTGCTCGCGCTCTAGACTAGTGTTTAACAGCAGAGGACGCTCTAGGCTAGTGTTTAACAGCAGAGGATGCTCTAGGCTAGTGTTTAACAGCAGACGGCGCTCTAGACTAGTGTTTAACAGCAGACGGCGCTCTAGGCTAGTGTTTAACAGCAGAGGACGCTCTAGGCTAGTGTTTAACAGCAGACGGCGCTCTAGACTAGTGTTTAACAGCAGACGGCGCTCTAGGCAAGTGTTTAACAGCAGAGGGCGCTCTAGGCTGGTGTTTAACAGCAGACGGCGCTCTAGGCAAGTGTTTAACAGCAGACGGCGCTCTAGGCTAGTGTTTAACAGCAGACGGCGCTCTAGGCTAGTGTTTAACAGCAGACGGCGCTCTAGGCTAGTGTTTAACAGCAGAGGACGCTCTAGGCTAGTGTTTAACAGCAGAGGGCGCTCTAGACTAGAGTTTAACAGCAGAGGGCGCTCTAGACTAGTGTTTAACAGCAGAGGGCGCTCTAGGCTTGTGTTTAACAGCAGACAGCGCTCTAGGCAAGTGTTTAACAGCAGACGGCGCTCTAGGCTAGTGTTTAACAGCAGAGGACGCTCTAGGCTAGTGTTTAACAGCAGAGGGCGCTCTAGGCTAGTGTTTAACAGCAGAGGGCGCTCTAGACTAGAGTTTAACAGCAGAGGGCGCTCTAGACTAGAGTTTAACAGCAGAGGGCGCTCTAGACTAGTGTTTAACAGCAGAGGGCGCTCTAGACTAGTGTTTAACAGCAGAGGGCGCTCTAGACTAGTGTTTAACAGCAGACGGCACTCTAGGCAAGTGTTTAACAGCAGACGGCGCTCTACGCTAGTGTTTAACAGCAGAGGGCGCTCTAGGCTAGTGTTTGACAGCAGACGGCGCTCTAGGCTAGTGTTTAACAGCAGAGGACGCTCAGACTAGTGTTTAACAGCAGACGGCGCTCTAGGCTAGGGTTTAACAGCAGACGGCGTTCTAGGCTAGTGTTTAACAGCAGAGGACGCTCTAGACTAGTGTTTAACAGCAGACGGCGCTCTAGGCTAGTGTTTAACAGCAGACGGCGCTCTAGGCTAGTGTTTAACAGCAGAGGGCGCTCTAGGCTAGTGTTTAACAGCAGAGGGCGCACTAGGCTAGTGTTTAACAGCAGAGGACGCTCTAGGCTAGTGTTTAACAGCAGAGGACACTCTAGGCTAGTGTTTAACATCAGAGGGCGCTCTAGGCTAATGTTTAACAGCAGAGGGCGCTCTAGGCTAGAGTTTAACAGCAGATGGCGCTCTAGGCTAGTGTTTAACAGCAGAGGGCGCTCTAGGCTAGTGTTTAACAGCAGACGGTGCTCTAGGCTAGGCTAGTGTTTAACAGTAGAGGGCACTCTAGGCTAGTGTTTAACAGCAGAGGGTGCTCTAGGCAAGTGTTTAACAGCAGACGATGCTCTAGGCTAAGCTAGTGTTTAACAGCAGATGGTGCTCTAGGCTAGGCTAGTGTTTAACAGCAGAGGGCGCTCTAGGCTAGTGTTTAACAGCAGATGGCGCTCTAGGTAAGTGTTTTACAGCAGAGGGCGCTCTAGGCTAGTGTTTAACAGCAGACGGCGCTCTAGGCTAGTGTTTAACAGCAGAGGACGCTCTAGGCTAGTGTTTAACAGCAGAGGGCGCTCTAGACTAGAGTTTAACAGCAGAGGGCGCTCTAGACTAGTGTTTAACAGCAGAGGGCGCTCTAGGCTTGTGTTTAACAGCAGACGGCGCTCTAGGCTTGTGTTTAACAGCAGACGGCGCTCTAGGCAAGTGTTTAACAGCAGACGGCGCTCTAGGCTAGTGTTTAACAGCAGAGGACGCTCTAGGCTAGTGTTTAACAGCAGAGGACGCTCTAGGCTAGTGTTTAACAGCAGAGGGCGCTCTAGACTAGAGTTTAACAGCAGAGGGCGCTCTAGACTAGTGTTTAACAGCAGAGGGCGCTCTAGACTAGTGTTTAACAGCAGAGGGCGCTCTAGACTAGTGTTTAACAGCAGAGGGCGCTCTAGACTAGTGTTTAACAGCAGACGGCACTCTAGGCAAGTGTTTAACAGCAGACGGCGCTCTAGGCTAGTGTTTAACAGCAGAGGGCGCTCTAGGCTAGTGTTTGACAGCAGACGGCGCTCTAGGCTAGTGTTTAACAGCAGAGGACGCTCAGACTAGTGTTTAACAGCAGACGGCGCTCTAGGCTAGGGTTTAACAGCAGACGGCGCTCTAGGCTAGTGTTTAACAGCAGAGGACGCTCTAGACTAGTGTTTAACAGCAGACGGCGCTCTAGGCTAGTGTTTAACAGCAGACGGCGCTCTAGGCTAGTGTTTAACAGCAGAGGGCGCTCTAGGCTGGTGTTTAACAGCAGAGGGCGCTCTAGGCTAGTGTTTAACAGCAGACGGCGCTCTAGGCTAGTGTTTAACAGCAGAGGGCGCTCTAGGCTAGTGTTTAACAGCAGAGGGCGCACTAGGCTAGTGTTTAACAGCAGAGGACGCTCTAGGCTAGTGTTTAACAGCAGAGGACGCTCTAGGCTAGTGTTTAACATCAGAGGGCGCTCTAGGCTAATGTTTAACAGCAGAGGGCGCTCTAGGCTAGAGTTTAACAGCAGATGGCGCTCTAGGCTAGTGTTTAACAGCAGAGGGCGCTCTAGGCTAGTGTTTAACAGCAGACGGTGCTCTAGGCTAGGCTAGTGTTTAACAGTAGAGGGCACTCTAGGCTAGTGTTTAACAGCAGAGGGTGCTCTAGGCAAGTGTTTAACAGCAGACGATGCTCTAGGCTAAGCTAGTGTTTAACAGCAGATGGTGCTCTAGGCTAGGCTAGTGTTTAACAGCAGAGGGCGCTCTAGGCTAGTGTTTAACAGCAGATGGCGCTCTAGGTAAGTGTTTTACAGCAGAGGGCACTCTAGGCTAGTGTTTAACAGCAGAGGGCGCTCTAGGCTAATGTTTAACAGCAGAGGGCGCTCTAGGCTAGAGTTTAACAGCAGAGGGCGCTCTAGGCTAGAGTTTAACAGCAGAGGGCGCTCTAGGCTAGAGTTTAACAGCAGATGGCGCTCTAGGCTATTGTTTAACAGCAGAGGGTGCTCTAGGCTAGTGTTTAACAGCAGAGGATGCTCTAGGCTAATGTTTAACAGCAGGGGGCGCTCCAGGCTAGAGTTAAACAGCAGAGGGTGCTCTAGGCTAGGCTAGTGTTTACCAGCAGATGGTGCTTTAGTTAAGTGTTTTACAGCAGAGGGCGCTCTGGGCTAGTGTTTAACAGCAGACGGCGCTCTAGGCTAGTGTTTAACAGCAGAGGACGCTCTAGGCTAGTGTTTAACAGCAGAGGACGCTCTAGGCTAGTGTTTAACAGCAGAGGGCGCTCTAGACTAGAGTTTAACAGCAGAGGGCGCTCTAGACTAGTGTTTAACAGCAGAGGGCGCTCTAGGCAAGTGTTTAACAGCAGACGGCGCTCTAGGCTAGTGTTTAACAGCAGACGGCGCTCTAGGCTAGTGTTTAACAGCAGAGGACGCTCTAGGCTAGTGTTTAACAGCAGAGGACGCTCTAGGCTAGTGTTTAACAGCAGAGGGCGCTCTAGACTAGAGTTTAACAGCAGAGGGCGCTCTAGACTAGTGTTTAACAGCAGAGGGCGCTCTAGACTAGTGTTTAACAGCAGAGGGCGCTCTAGACTAGTATTTAACAGCAGACGGCACTCTAGGCAAGTGTTTAACAGCAGACGGCGCTCTAGGCTAGTGTTTAACAGCAGAGGGCGCTCTAGGCTAGTGTTTGACAGCAGACGGCGCTCTAGGCTAGTGTTTAACAGCAGAGGACGCTCAGACTAGTGTTTAACAGCAGACGGCGCTCTAGGCTAGTGTTTAACAGCAGAGGGCGCTCTAGGCTGGTGTTTAACAGCAGAGGGCGCTCTAGGCTAGTGTTTAACAGCAGACGGCGTTCTAGGCTAGGGTTTAACAGCAGAGGGCGCTCTAGACTAGAGTTTAACAGCAGAGGGCGCTCTAGGCTAGTGTTTAACAGCAGAGGGCGCTCTAGGCTAGTGTTTAACAGCAGAGGGCGCACTAGGCTAGTGTTTAACAGCAGAGGACGCTCTAGGCTAGTGTTTAACAGCAGAGGACACTCTAGGCTAGTGTTTAACATCAGAGGGCGCTCTAGGCTAATGTTTAACAGCAGAGGGCGCTCTAGGCTAGAGTTTAACAGCAGATGGCGCTCTAGGCTAGTGTTTAACAGCAGAGGGCGCTCTAGGCTAGTGTTTAACAGCAGACGGTGCTCTAGGCTAGGCTAGTGTTTAACAGTAGAGGGCACTCTAGGCTAGTGTTTAACAGCAGAGGGTGCTCTAGGCAAGTGTTTAACAGCAGACGATGCTCTAGGCTAAGCTAGTGTTTAACAGCAGATGGTGCTCTAGGCTAGGCTAGTGTTTAACAGCAGAGGGCGCTCTAGGCTAGTGTTTAACAGCAGATGGCGCTCTAGGTAAGTGTTTTACAGCAGAGGGCACTCTAGGCTAGTGTTTAACAGCAGAGGGCGCTCTAGGCTAATGTTTAACAGCAGAGGGCGCTCTAGGCTAGAGTTTAACAGCAGAGGGCGCTCTAGGCTAGAGTTTAACAGCAGAGGGCGCTCTAGGCTAGAGTTTAACAGCAGATGGCGCTCTAGGCTATTGTTTAACAGCAGAGGGTGCTCTAGGCTAGTGTTTAACAGCAGAGGATGCTCTAGGCTAATGTTTAACAGCAGGGGGCGCTCCAGGCTAGAGTTAAACAGCAGAGGGTGCTCTAGGCTAGGCTAGTGTTTACCAGCAGATGGTGCTTTAGTTAAGTGTTTTACAGCAGAGGGCGCTCTGGGCTAGTGTTTAACAGCAGACGGCGCTCTAGGCTAGTGTTTAACAGCAGAGGACGCTCTAGGCTAGTGTTTAACAGCAGAGGACGCTCTAGGCTAGTGTTTAACAGCAGAGGGCGCTCTAGACTAGAGTTTAACAGCAGAGGGCGCTCTAGACTAGTGTTTAACAGCAGAGGGCGCTCTAGGCAAGTGTTTAACAGCAGACGGCGCTCTAGGCTAGTGTTTAACAGCAGACGGCGCTCTAGGCTAGTGTTTAACAGCAGAGGACGCTCTAGGCTAGTGTTTAACAGCAGAGGACGCTCTAGGCTAGTGTTTAACAGCAGAGGGCGCTCTAGACTAGAGTTTAACAGCAGAGGGCGCTCTAGACTAGTGTTTAACAGCAGAGGGCGCTCTAGACTAGTGTTTAACAGCAGAGGGCGCTCTAGACTAGTATTTAACAGCAGACGGCACTCTAGGCAAGTGTTTAACAGCAGACGGCGCTCTAGGCTAGTGTTTAACAGCAGAGGGCGCTCTAGGCTAGTGTTTGACAGCAGACGGCGCTCTAGGCTAGTGTTTAACAGCAGAGGACGCTCAGACTAGTGTTTAACAGCAGACGGCGCTCTAGGCAAGTGTTTAACAGCAGAGGGCGCTCTAGGCTGGTGTTTAACAGCAGAGGGCGCTCTAGGCTAGTGTTTAACAGCAGACGGCGCTCTAGGCTAGGGTTTAACAGCAGAGGGCGCTCTAGACTAGAGTTTAACAGCAGAGGGCGCTCTAGGCTAGTGTTTAACAGCAGAGGGCGCTCTAGGCTAGTGTTTAACAGCAGAGGGCGCACTAGGCTAGTGTTTAACAGCAGAGGACGCTCTAGGCTAGTGTTTAACAGCAGAGGACACTCTAGGCTAGTGTTTAACATCAGAGGGCGCTCTAGGCTAATGTTTAACAGCAGAGGGCGCTCTAGGCTAGAGTTTAACAGCAGATGGCGCTCTAGGCTAGTGTTTAACAGCAGAGGGCGCTCTAGGCTAGTGTTTAACAGCAGAGGGCGCTCTAGGCTAGTGTTTAACAGCAGAGGGCGCTCTAGGCTAGTGTTTAACAGCAGACGGTGCTCTAGGCTAGGCTAGTGTTTAACAGTAGAGGGCACTCTAGGCTAGTGTTTAACAGCAGAGGGTGCTCTAGGCAAGTGTTTAACAGCAGACGATGCTCTAGGCTAAGCTAGTGTTTAACAGCAGATGGTGCTCTAGGCTAGGCTAGTGTTTAACAGCAGAGGGCGCTCTAGGCTAGTGTTTAACAGCAGATGGCGCTCTAGGTAAGTGTTTTACAGCAGAGGGCACTCTAGGCTAGTGTTTAACAGCAGAGGGCGCTCTAGGCTAATGTTTAACAGCAGAGGGCGCTCTAGGCTAGAGTTTAACAGCAGAGGGCGCTCTAGGCTAGAGTTTAACAGCAGATGGCGCTCTAGGCTATTGTTTAACAGCAGAGGGTGCTCTAGGCTAGTGTTTAACAGCAGAGGATGCTCTAGGCTAATGTTTAACAGCAGGGGGCGCTCCAGGCTAGAGTTGAACAGCAGAGGGTGCTCTAGGCTAGGCTAGTGTTTACCAGCAGATGGTGCTTTAGTTAAGTGTTTTACAGCAGAGGGCGCTCTGGGCTAGTGTTTAACAGCAGACGGTGCTCTAGGCTAGGCTAGTGTTTAACAGCAGAGGGTGCTCTAGGCTAGTGTTTAACAGCAGAGGGCGCCCTAGGCTAGTGTTTAACAGCAGAGGACGTTCTGGGCTAGTGTTTAACAGCAGAGGACGCTCTAGGCTAGTGTTTAACAGCAGAGGACGCTCTAGGCTAGTGTTTAACAGCAGAGGACGCTCTAGGCTAGTGTTTAACAACAGAGGGCGCTCTAGGCTAGAGTTTAATAGTGGAGGGTGCTCTAGGCTAATGTTTAACAGCAGAGGGCGCTCTAGACTAGAGTTTAACAGCAGAGGGCGCTCTAGGCAAGTGTTTAACAGCAGATGGCGCTCTAGGCTAGTGTTTAACAGCAGAGGGCGCTCTAGGCTAGAGTTTAACAGCAGAGGGTGCTCTAGGCTAGTGTTTAACAGCAGATGGTGCTCTAGGCTAGGCTAGTGTTTAACAGCAGAGGGCGCTCTAGGCTAGGCTAGTGTTTAACAGCAGATGGCGCTCTAGGCTAGAGTTTAACAGCAGAGGGTGCTCTAGGCTAGTGTTTAACAGCAGATGGTGCTCTAGGCTAGGCTAGTGTTTAACAGCAGATGGTGCTCTAGGCTAGGCTAGTGTTTAACAGCAGATGGCGCTCTAGGCTAGAGTTTAACAGCAGAGGGTGCTCTAGGCTAGTGTTTAACAGCAGATGGTGCTCTAGGCTAGGCTAGTGTTTAACAGCAGATGGTGCTCTAGGCTAGGCTAGTGTTTAACAGCAGATGGCGCTCTAGGCTAGTGTTTAACAGCAGATGGCGCTCTAGGCTAGTGTTTAACAGCAGAGGGTGCTCTAGAAGTGTTTCGGGATCTTGATTCATCGTCTCCAACTTTCAATATAGGACAACAGCTGAAGACAGTAAGTGTGAATGTGGCAATGAGACACTTACTGCATGAACACCACGATGTTGTGGACCTTGATGGTGGCCATTGTGCAAAAAGCACTAAAACAGAGTGGGACAATATGAAGTCAGAGAAGAGCAGATATAGACTAATGAAGATGAGTTACTGATCTGACACTCACTAAACATAAGAGAGGCTTCCTCCGATCTCCATCTTGACAGTGAAGTTGACCTGCATTTAAACACATTCAGATGCAGCAGTTAACATCATCCACAATTCATTACTTTACACTCAGTGACTGAATTCAGTCCCATTCGAGATACACTTAGACTATTACAGCATTAGCAAACACATTCCATAGTAAACTTCAATCCATTACACAATCCTGAGTACGGTAAATGATTGATCAAAAACATGAAGAAATATGCACACTAAACACAGCCAGTGTATATCAGAGACACTGAGAGCTTCTCCATTCTTCTTCTTCTATCCTGGTCACAAGGAAAGGATGCGAGAGGTCGAATAAAGTGAAATGATGAATCCTCGCTTCCTTTAGCAACACTTCCTCTCCTCATCATTTAATGAAGACTGTACAGCACTGATTCTGCTGAAAAGTATGTCGCATCAAAATGAAAGGAGCCGTGAAAACAACCCAGATTTAGATGAACTGTACCTGTCTCTGGCTGAGGGGCTGAATGTGGATGACGTTATCCAGCTGCTGAGAGCCAATGACGCTCTTCATGTAGAGCACCTGACAGCTCACACTGTCCACCCACACCGTGAAGAAATTAGAGTTGGTGAAGTTCAGCGAGCTCTGTTTAACACAACAACAACTCAATCATCAACCCTTGTGTGCTGCTGGGTCACTTTTATCCTCTCTGGGCTGATTTAGAGTCTTCATCTTTCTCTGTGTTTCAGCAAATGTGATGATTTCTGCTGATCCATCTGATTTTGATGCATATTTTGGAGAAATGCTTTGAAATTGTTCCTAAACTGATCAACACAATGTGTTCAGATTGACTCCTCTTTGGTGATGTTGGTGTCTGTTTTTGCCCCATTGACCTCCATTATAATCACATTTATTGATTGTAAAGCCATGACAGCAGATACTCATGCATTAGCAAACACAGTGAGTGTATTTCTGCACACACACTTCTGTATAATCTGCTGTTTTACTCCACTAAACTCCACCTAAATGATAATAAACTCTTCAGCACAGGCCGATCTAAAGGGTTAATGCTGCACACTGATGATCAACAGTATTAATGACACATTATCCCTCTTAATAACAACAGAGAAAACCAGCAACACTCCAGAATGCAGGAGTATCTGCTGTCGTGGCTTTGCAGTCAATAAATGTGATTATAATGGAAGACAATAGGGCAAAAACAGCCCCAACATCAGCAAAGGGGAGTCAATCTGAACAGTAGACAAGGGTTAAATAACACTGCACACACATTAACACACGCATTAACACACACACTAACACACGCATTAACACACGCATTAACACACGCATTAACACACGCATTAACGCACGCATTAACGCACGCATTAACGCACGCATTAACGCACGCATTAACGCACGCATTAACACACACACTAACACACGCATTAACACACGCATTAACACAAGCATTAACACACGCATTAACACACGCATTAACACACGCATTAACACACGCATTAACACGCATTAAAGCACGCATTAACACGCATTAAAGCACGCATTAACACACGCATTAACACACGCATTAACACACGCATTAACACACGCATTAACACACGCATTAACACACGCATTAACACACGCATTAACACGCATTAAAGCACGTATTAACACGCATTAAAGCACGCATTAACACGCATTAAAGCACGCATTAACACACGCATTAACACACGCATTAACACACGCATTAACACGCATTAAAGCACGCATTAACACACGCATTAACACACGCATTAACACACGCATTAACACACGCATTAACGCAAGCATTAACGCACGCATTAACGCACGCATTAACGCACGCATTAACGCACGCATTAAAACACGCATTAACACACGCATTAACACACGCATTAACACACGCATTAACGCACGCATTAACGCACGCATTAACACACGCATTAACACGCATTAAAGCACGCATTAACACACGCATTAACACACGCATTAACACACGCATTAACACACGCATTAACACACGCATTAACACACGCATTAACACACGCATTAACACACGCATTAACACAAGCATTAACACACGCATTAACACACGCATTAACACACGCATTAACACAAGCATTAACACACGCATTAACACACGCATTAACACACGCATTAACACACGCATTAACACACGCATTAACACACGCATTAACACACGCATTAAAGCACGCATTAACACACGCATTAAAGCACGCATTAACACACGCATTAACACGCATTAAAGCACGCATTAACACACGCATTAACACACGCATTAACACACGCATTAACACACGCATTAACACACGCATTAACACACGCATTAACACACGCATTAACACAAGCATTAACACACGCATTAACACACGCATTAACACACGCATTAACACAAGCATTAACACACGCATTAACACACGCATTAACACACGCATTAACACACGCATTAACACACGCATTAACACACGCATTAAAGCACGCATTAACACACGCATTAAAGCACGCATTAACACACGCATTAACACATGCATTAACACACGCATTAACACACGCATTAACACACGCATTAACACACGCATTAACACACGCATTAACACACGCATTAACACACGCATTAACACACGCATTAACACAAGCATTAACACACGCATTAACACACGCATTAACACACGCATTAACACACGCATTAACACACGCATTAACACACGCATTAAAGCACGCATTAAAGCACGCATTAACACAAGCATTAACACAAGCATTAACACGCATTAAAGCACGCATTAACACACGCATTAACACACGCATTAACACACGCATTAACACACGCATTAACACAAGCATTAACACAAGCATTAACACGCATTAAAGCACGCATTAACACACGCATTAACACACGCATTAAAGCACGCATTAACACAAGCATTAACACAAGCATTAACACAAGCATTAACACGCATTAAAGCACGCATTAACACACGCATTAACACACGCATTAACACACGCATTAACACAAGCATTAACACAAGCATTAACACGCATTAAAGCACGCATTAACACACGCATTAACACACGCATTAACACACGCATTAACACACGCATTAAAGCACGCATTAACACAAGCATTAACACAAGCATTAACACAAGCATTAACACGCATTAAAGCACGCATTAACACACGCATTAACACACGCATTAACACACGCATTAACACAAGCATTAACACACGCATTAACACACGCATTAACACACGCATTAACACACGCATTAACACACGCATTAAAGCACACTGTTGAAATCCAAATGCAAAGGATGGTTAGGGTGCATCATTAGGGCAACTGGAGCCTTGAACCCTTCCCATAAAGGCATTATAATTCCCTCATGTTCATCTTCAGTGTTTGTACTATCAGTAGAGACTTTCACATCACACTGAACTCTGAACACTTGACTGAAGCAGTTTCACTACTAGAGCTTCATCTGTGCTGAGCTGCTGTAAAGCGCTATAGAAATAAAGATGAACTGAAATGAATTGAATAAACTCTACAGTGATGATGAGTAGTTGTACAGTAATATTGTTATAGTTATGAATGAATAGTGTTTATCTTGCTGCTAGACTGATCGTTTACACCACAACTTTATATCAAAGTCCCTGTAATGTGTGATTTGACTAAAAGCTGGTAAACGAGCATCTCTCATATTCATAAAACTGTGTTTTCTCAATTGACATGAGTAGCGGATGAACCCGGGAACAGCACTGCACATGCGGATAACACTAATGAGGACATCACCGTCATGTTGATGAGCACTTTGCTGTTGTTTCGGTCAAAGTGCACAGTCACGGAGCGGATGCCATCGTCCACCACCAGCACAGCACGTGGAAACAGGAAGAAAGCCACCAGAAAAGACGCCAGCAGACACAGAATTACTGACAGCACCACATACAGCTTCCTGCAGAGAGAGGAAGTGGACAATCACGAGTCTGAGCCAGTGTGTTAGTGTGCTTACAGGGAGTGAAGACCCTGTCCTCATCTACTCACTCTTACCCATTTCTAAACAGTCTGAGTTTCTTTCTTCTGTCAAATCACAAAATGAGATAATCTGAAGAATGTTGGAAACCTGTAACCATTGACTGCCACTGTACTTGTGTTTCCTACTGTGGAGGTCAGCGGTTACAGCTCACCAGCTCATATTCATTCAGCAGAAATGACTATTGAGCAGGGTTTAACCCCAGTAGTGTGTGTGTGTGTGTGTGTGTGTGTGTGTGTGTGTGTGTGTGTGTGTGTGTGTGTGTGTGTGTGTGTGTGTGTGTGTGTGTGTCACTCACGTTCTCCGAGGCTGTAACCTTTGATCGCTGTAGGGGATCAGAGCAACCAACTCATTCAGCTGCCCTGAAAAACAATCAGCCGGTCAGATAACACTGAGAAACATCCTCCACCTCCTGACCTCGACCAATACCACTGATTACCTGCTGATTTTACACAACACAGAACACAACAAACCCCTCTCCTGAATTCTCATTACAGCTGCACAATATCTGAAACAGATAAAGCACATTGCCATGTTTGTTGTGTCTGTGATGTATAATGTGATAGAAATATAACTCCACAAGTGACATTAATCCTCCATGAACAAACCTGAATAAAGATACAGAATTAACAGTGTGCTGTGAGTGTCTGTGGATTTAACAGTATTTAGGAACTGAAATGCAGTGATCATGAGTGAATTAACACTGTGCAGTCTACACTGCATAAGCAATTCAATAGAAATAATCTTTGCTAAAGCTTAAAACTTTTCAGCTACATGATTTAAATCAGCTTGATATCGCACAGTAACGGGCCTTAAAGACACATCCAGATGTAAAAACCTTTCCCTCTATTGGGGTTAAAGTGTGTGATGATCCCACAAAGCACATGTTCTGATATCATAAGCCCAGCTGGACACTGCAGATCCGGCGATATCCATGCTGAAGCAATACATTGTGCAGCCCTAATTTACAGACATTTAGGGAGTGTGTGAGCAGTGTGTGAGCATCTCCAGCAGCCTCTGATGCTGAACAGGATTTAACTGTGTTGGTTATAATCACACTTGATGGAAATCATTAGGATCACAGTCTACGAGGGTCAGCTTCAGAGAGATATATAACATTATTACATGTATTCTGGACTGATTTTGAAGAGTTCCTCCTTCATAAGGTGAGTGTGAAGCTGTGTATTTTCGGCGTGCTCACCTGCTGGGATGCGTCCGGAGCCCTGGCAGGTAGGGCAGGTGATGCTGTCGCGGCCGGTGAACTCTACATAGGGGAACTGAGCAATGTCCTCCTGTCGGTCCAGCCCATCCAGAGACTCGTCTCCACCCGTCAGACAGCCTTTATGAGCGCTGCGTCTGCGGCCTGGGACAACCAAGAGCCAGCGGTCTGTCCGGCACAGAGACGCCCCCATCACAAACACACTCACAGCCCAGCAATCTGAGAGACACAATGAGGAGGAGGATGAGGAGGATGAGGAGGATGAGGAGGATGAGGATGTGCTTTTATTTTGGAACACTTGATTTAGGTTATTCCAGAATCACTCCTGAGCAATGCAGACGACTGGTCTCTCCACACAGGCGTCTAGAGGTTGGAATCACTTATACAAAGGATTAAATAAAGTGTGTTCAGTGCTCATTCGCTGTGTCGTGTCACTTTATTTATTATGACTCTGCTTGTATACTGAAATGTTCTGATGTCTTTGTATGAACTCAATATTTGTCTTGATATCTGCATCTGGTGGAAATTCTGTGTCAATAGCCCACACACAAATCCCCTTACTGATGAAAATGCGGATGGTCAAACACTTATTTTCCCCGCTGTTTATCATGTAATCTTGAGTATGGAGTAATCAGGTTATATTTATAGTTATATTTGAGGTGAAGTTATATCTCTGTATGTTTATTGGTGCATGTTTTATTGACTTTTAGAAACACATTTAGGGAACTAGATTAGTTTACTTTTGTGCATGTTGCATTGATATATACATATATAATTGAACTCTATCTCAGTAATAAGACACAGGACATTAATAACACCTTAAAGTTTGTCACAGGATATAAAACAGAAGTCATTTAATGTTTCCAAATACTTGGTTACACCTAAACACACAACTTTTTCTTTTGAACACAAATCACCTGCTTGAGGTAAAGTTGGTTTTCCATTTGCACATTCAGACTTTAATAAAAAGCTTCAATATAATAGTAAAGCATAATGTAAACAGTCTAACACAGATTGATTATAATGACACAGCCGCTACACAACACCAGCACACAGAGGTAAAGCTGGTGTTATATTGGGATATTCAGACATTCTCCTCAATAATATCATGTCAGAAAAGTATTCTCTGCAAAACCTAAATAGGTAAATCATATTAGCAGTAAATGACTATCAAAGTACAGCATTGTTCACAGTCAGCTAGATAGTGTTAATGTTGTTTACAAGTCATACTAGCATGCTAATTTCCATCCAATATTCAGAGTAACATGATAAACAATATAGAGACTGCTAAATGAACCAATGTGCGCATATAAACCCAACTTTACCTCCATCACCAGCACTGATTAACTGACTGTCAACAGTGCTGTACAGTGATCATCATTAGCTGATCATGTGATTAGCAAAAATTCCTTTTCTGAAATTATTATTATTATTTTAAGTCTGAATGTGCGAATATAAAGCCAACTTTCCCTCTAGATATTAACGTTAGTCTGTTTAGTCTGGCATATGTTACCGTCACTGTACTTCCCGCCGAGCTCACCTGGATTTGCATCAGGATTTAGTGTATCTGTGGTAAAGTTCAGAAAGTATATCTTACCTCAAACTGCAGACACGCAGATACCTCAGATTCACTTCAGCTTAAACTCCTGTCAGTCAGTCCGCTCGGTTTCATTGGTCTGTGTGTGTGTGTGTGTCTCTCTCTCTCTCTCTCTGTGTTCTGGGCTCTTATGGCGCCTATGGACACTTGACTGCCACCTGTCACTCCGGAGATGAACAGCACAAACACTGCAGCAGCGCAACGGGACTGTTTATTTACAGTGAGTCTTTTGTTTCTAGATTTAGCAACTTGTCATGCTAGCCTAGCAACATTATGTCAAACTAGCAGCTTTGACATTTATTCGTAGAAAGAGAGAGAGAGAGAGTTAAAGTGCTGCAATTTAGTAAAACACGTGCAATTAAAACACACAAGCAAATAAGGAAAAGCTCCTCATCGGTTTGACACGTGTTGCAGATCCTCACAACGCAAACACGTTAGGAAAACTTCTGCATTTGATAAAACACATGCAAATAGCACACTGAACACAGGGGAAATGTTTCTAGGGGACCCTAAAACGAGACGGACCCGGCTATTTAGAGTAGAGTTGGTTTATATGCGCACATTGGTTCATTTAGCAGTCTTTATATTGTTTATGTTACTCTGAATATTGGATGGAAATTAGCATGCTAGTATGACTTGTAAACAACATTAACTCTATCTAATTGACTGTGAATAATGCTGGACTTTGATAGTCATTTCTGCTAATGTGAATTCCCTATTTAGAATTCGCAGAGTACTTTTCTGATATTGTATTTAAAGAGAATGTCTGAATATTGCAATATTAAACCAACTTTACTTCTATCTATTTATATTATGGTTATTTATTCTCATAATATACAAAATGCATGGGAATGGTTTATTCAGGATGTTAATATAAATCACAATAAAAACACCTCACCCTTGAGAGATCACCTCTGCTGCGTCACCAAAAATTAAAAATAGTCACATTAACTGTTTACCGGAAGTTCATCGGTGGCGGTAAAACACTTGCTGAGCAGATTAAAGGGTCAGTTCACCTAGAAATGAAGATTATGTCGTAATTTACTCTCTCTTGACTTGATTCTAACTTGTTTGTGAAGATATTTTGAAGAGTGCTGGAAACTCATCACCATTGATGTCCACAGTTTTGGTTTTTGCAGCTATGGAAGTGGATGGTCACTGGTTTTCAGCATTCTTCAAAATATCTTCTTTAGTGTTCAACAGAAGGAAGAAAGCGATGAAGGTTTACACTTGAGTGTGAGTGAATTTGTCAAACTCTGTCAAACGATGTCTTTAACAGCAAGAAATGACCTATTTTTCATACAGTTTTAGCATTGCTGTAATGACAATATTCAGATTATTAAATCTGTTCACATCCCCACAGAGCTAGTCATTTCACCACTTTATTACAACATTATGTGCTTTTAGGCACTTTGCCACAGAAAGCACAGTTCTCACTTTTTTACTATTAATTAATTAATTACTGGATTTTTTTTTTACTGGATATGTTTTGTGAAATTGAAATATTTAGTGAATATCTCAACTAAAAATCTCTTATTGACCTCCATAGCATTACTAACGCATATGATAGCCATACACAAGTCTGAAAATTGAATTATGAATGATTATGATGAGAACTGAATTATTAAAATGCTGGGCAGAAGCTGTAGCGGTCAGTTTAGCCTTGGGTTTTGTTTGCATTTACAGAGTTTGACCAGCAGGCGTCACCAGCGTCTACGCTAGCGTGTGCTGTTTGGAAACATCGTTTAGCAAATTGATTCAGATGATTCAAAGCTTTGAAAAGCACACATTAGCGATTTCCAAATAGAAACTAAATGACTATTTTAATATTGTCTTTTCAACTAGTCTGAAATAACCAGCACTGACATCTGTCCTGCTGACTCTAAAGTCAAGTTATCAAATAGATTCTGAACCGTTTGGAACGATAAACGACTCACTAGCTCAACTGAATCAGTTTGCAATTTAATTATGTTGATTCAAAGCTTTACAATATATCAACTTCCAAATAGAAACTGAATTAGTATTTTGAATACATTATATTTTCAATTAGTCTGAAAGGTCTAAAATAGGCAGTGCTCACACAGGTCAAGTCATCAAATTGACTCTGAATCGTTTGGAACTCTAAACGACTCACTGACTCAAATGAATCAGTTTGACAGTTCCTCTAAACTACAGTTTCACGTGTTCAGCTTGGTTAGTTTTTTTATTTTACTATTGTCAGGTATTAAACATTGATTAATTATGTGTAATTACAACTGAATTAATCACAAAATAACTATAAAATGACAAAATATGATATGATAAAACAAATGATATTAACTGTACCCAGCTTAAATCTAAAATTAAAGTTACCTAAGCAAGAGAGACACAGGGGAAGGGAGAGAGAGACAAAGAGAGTAAGTAGGCCTCAAAGAGGCAGGGAGCAGTAGATCCAGAGAAGAGGAGGAGAGCAGAGCTCAGGAAAGTGCAGACCAGGAAAACAGACAGAGCAAAGTTTCCCAGCTATTGTGTCTTTCTTGACCATGTGACTAAAGCCCAAATACTGAGACATTTAAACTGACCAATCAACATGTGACCACATCGTACAACCCCCAAAGTCCACACACCAGGCCCTGATTTACTCAGCATCTGCCTTTACTGTCAATGTGGACCTTCTTGGTGAAAAAGACATGTTCTGCCATATAAACAAATGCACATGATCATTTACTCTTACATCGGTCATCACTTAACACACTGTCCACAAGACACACACATACAAACACTACACACACACATTGATTTTCTAAGAGACAGAGGCTGAGGACTAATGTGATGAAGAGACTCTCCCGGTACACCCTGATCCTGCAGAGCAGAGGATTATGGGTAAATCAGTTTGACTGATGATTCAGGAGAATAAAGCCTAAACCCAGGATAGAGCGGCTCAGTGAATGTGGTCTGGACTGTGCGGATGAGGCTTTTCCTGTCTCTAGAGATGTTGTAGAAGCTCAGAGCTCCTGCACTGTGATCCACAAACACTCCTATTCTCCTGCTGATGAGCTCTACAGACACACCAGTCCAGCTGTCATTGTGTATGAGTGAGAAGCCGGAGGAAGAGCAGCTCAAACTCCAGGACAGAGCGCTACAGCCAAACCAACACTCTTTACCGTCTCCCTTCCTCCTGATGCTCTTATAGGACACTGATATAAACACACCATCTCCACACCAGTCCATCTCCCAGTAGCAGCGGTCACACACACACTCTCTGCACAACACCTGAGGATGATCAGTAAATCTGTCTGGATGATCAGGATACGGCTGATCCTCCTCCACACGTCTGACCTGTCTGCTCTCCTCAGACAGAGCGAGACCAGAGTTTGCTGTGTTTGGATCCAGTGTGAGGAAACAAGCGTCTGCACACAAGAACACACACATTAGAAGACTAAAACTCTGTGTGTGTGTGTGTGTGCGTGTGTGTGTGTGCGTGTGTGTGCATGTGTGTGTGTGTGCGTGTGTGTGTGTGTGTGTGCTTGCATGTGTGTGTGTGCGTGCGTGCGTGCATGTGTGCGTGCGTTTGCGTGTGTGCGTGTGTCTGTGTGTGTGTGCTTGCATGTGTGTGTGTGTGTGTGTGCGTGTGTGCGTGCGTGCGTGCGTGTGCGTGTGTGTGTATGTGTGTGTGTGTGTGCATGTGTGCGTGTGTGTGCATGCGTCTGTGTGTGTGTGTGTGTGTGTGTGTGTGTGTGTGTGCGCGTGTGTGCGCGTGTGTGTGCGTGTGTGTGCGTGCGAACATACATTTGTGCAGTCCTGGTGTAATCCTCTTGTCTCCTCCATGATCTACACTGTAAACACACACACACACACACACAGATGCACAGTTATTGTTGGGTCTCTGGAGACTGTAGTCCAGCAGTCATTAACCCTTTGTTATCTGTATGACCACAGCAGCACAGGGAGCCCTCGCCTGAGTATTGACTGTGTTTACCGCCTGTGCTTGTTAAACAATAAGATATATGTGAGCTGCGTCTCAATTCGCATATTATACTACATCCCAAAAGTGTGTACTTTTCTGTGAAGAGATATAAACATGTTGTGTGTGTAATGGAAGAGTGTGCAAACTTTGGGAGAAACTACTTCTACAATATGGACCGTTCTGTTGCTTAGTTACATGCCCTGTCAATCATCTCCACACATTACTGTCATATTTCATTTGCTACCTTACTGTAGAGTCATCAGCAGGTTAATCTGACACTCACGAGTCTTTCATGCAGAGAAATCTCCTCAGGTGTTTGGATATTTATGCATTCAGAAGTGAATGATCAAACATGTCTTTATAGAAGATCACGTTGTTGAAATGTGATTTCAATATTTTACACTTGGCCAGATATTAATATTAATAGCCATTCAAGCATCTTTACTGAAGCCTCTCTACTTGACAGGTAATCTTGCATGGCTGACATTACTGTAATTAGTTCACACCTTTTATTTGAGTTTGTAGATCTAATTGAATTCACATCCAACATGCAATGTATTAGCAGTTAAAGTACAGACGGTTCGACACTTCTAAAAAGTCCACAGGAAATAGTCAATCATCCAGGAACATTTGCAGGGTTCAATGCTAAGGATTTTTTCTACTGGCCCGATCGGTATATATATATACACACACACACACACACACACACACACACACACACACACATATATATATATATATATACACACACACACACACAGTTGATTTCAGAACTATTAGTCCCTCTAAATTATTAGCACCCCTGTTTATTTTTCCCCAATTTCTATTTAACAGAGAACAGATTTTCTCAGCACATTTCTAATCATAATAGTGTTAATAACTCATCTCTAATAACTGATTTATTTTATCTTTGTCATGATGACAGTAAATATTTTTAGACTAGATATTCTTCAAGACACTTCTATACAGCTTAAAGTGACATGTAAAGGCTTCACTAGGGAAATTAGATTAACTAGGCAGGGTTATTGTATAAGTTATTGTATAATGATGGTTTGTTCTGTAGACAGTCTGAAAAACAATTAGCTTAAGAGGCTATTAAATTTGACCTTAAAATGGTTCATAAAAAACTGCTTTTATTCTTGATAAAATAAAACAAATAAGATTTTGTTTAGAGGAAAAAACATTATCAGACAAACTATCAACATTTCTTTGCTCTGTTAAACATCATTTAGGAAATATTTTAAAAAGAAAAAAACAACAAAAGGGGGCTAATAACTCTGTATATATATTTACAGTAATTTTAAAAATGTTTTTTAAGCAAAAATTATTCAGTTCATCAAGATTACATTTATTAAATGTAAAAAATGTTTAATTGTTAAATATTTATCAAAATTTTAAATAACTGCTTTGTTATTGTTTGTAGTTTCAAATAAAACCATTACTCTAGACATTATTGATTTGATTACTATTACCATTGATAAATATAATAATAATTAATATGAGTGATTTCTGAAGGATCATGTGACTGGAGTAATGAAGCTGAAATTTCATCTTTAAAATCACTGGAATAAATTAAATGATAAACTACTTTTGAACAGTTATTTTATAGTGCAACATTTCACAATTTGTATTTATGATGAAATAATTGCAGCCTTGGTGAGCAGAAGAAGCTTAGTTTAACATATTTAATCATACTGACCCCAAACTTTTGACCAGTTGCGTATAGAATATTTTATAAGTGAAAATGTGCACTAAAACTTTAACAACCCACAGACATCGTCACCGAATACAAATCAGAGAGGTTAGACTTTCTCATACAGAGCCTCATTTCAATTGTCAGGTTTTGTAGATATCTATCTATTGAATTAATCAATCTATTAAAGAAACGTTGACTATAATTCTGCATTTTAGGCTTAAATTATTGAGAGACATAGCAGGTGAACCGAGACTGCATCAGATCGCGAAGCAGATCAATGTTGATCTCTCTATCGAGCTGTCAGTGCAGAAATGAACAAAACAACAGGCCTAACACAACATATTGTAAGATTAAAACATGGAAAAAATGATCAGATATTAACTTCGGTCAATTTTCCTGACGGATAAACCGAGATCAGGCTGAATAAACAGCTCTCAGTAATATTTCAGCATGCTTTCACTTTCGCATTTACCAGTAAGAATAAATCTCGCACTGCTCATCATTCTCTCTTCATATAGCCGTACACTGTTAAAAATTGTCCCGTTAAAAAACAGTAAAATACTGGCAGATGCAGTTGCCAGCAATGTACTGTTATTTTACAGTATGTTGCTGTAAAAATACATGGACTACATTGATTTACACAATACTCAAGTGAACTCATTTTGCTCACTGAAAGCAACTGCCTCAACTTGGTCAACTGCTGAATGAGTTTATGAAGTAATGTGCTATATATGCTTAGAAGTATACTTATAATGATAACTTATTTTAGTTAATTAGAAAAGTTCGGTTTAACTCTAATGTCTTATTTTTCACAACAGCACACATACATGTAAATCTGGAATCACCAGAGAGATTCTGACTACATCAGCAACTAAACAGCTGCAGTCTTTAAATAAAGAAACATGCAGAATAACATCAGCAGTTGATTGTTCATCTTTAACTCAAACACTGGCTCTACTCTCCTCCACAACGGTGACATACAGAAGAAATTAGCTTCAGGTTTTACAGTAAAATACTGTTTTTTCCTTGATTTAACAGTAATCTACTGGCAGCTGTGGTTGCCAGCAATCTACTGTTTTTTTACAGTCTATTTCCGTAGTGTAAATTAACAGTATATTACTGTTAAAATACATTTTTACACTGTGTTTTTACCTCTCACACCTTTAACCCTTTAAACCCCAGAGCATATACTTCAGTTTTTATTGAAGTGTCCACACTACTGAGTGTTCAAGAAACATGTAGCAAAGCTGAAGTAAATTCATTAATTAACTGACTAATTAAATGATGATTGAGGATTAACAATGAACAAATGAAGAAATACTGAAGGGAGAAAACAAGAACAGAACATACAAAACTTTATTCACAGCTTTATAATGAAATAACCTGAAGAACAACAAATGATTATATCATTTAAATGATCAGCGGATGATTAAACAACTCTACAAACATCATCACCAGCTACACTTATTACTTAATACATGTATTTTTGTATAACATCTACTAAAGTTCTTCTTGAGAAAAAGTTAAAGTTTTACGTCACCATCATGGAGAACAGAGTTTGCTTTAGTTGGGCTCTTAGCCCTGTCATTTTTAACATTTATATATCTTGGCTGCTGCAATTGTTAAGAACTTTGTTTAAAAAGCTCTTTTGTTGAGGCAAGCCAGCCAAAAACCTAAATAAGATCTGGTGATGTTCATGTTGCTATTAAATGGCAGAGTCTGTTCTCATTTAGTATAACAAAATTTACTGCTCCTATTCAATGTTAAATCTATTGTTTTACTTTATATGGCAATGATTTCTGGAAGTTTTTAAGAATATCTTGGACAATAACACTGCTCTATGGTGTATATCGCACTCAAAGAGACATCTATAAACAGCATATGAACCTCAATAATGGTGACAACTAACAAAATTAACAGTTTAACTCACAAACAGGCAACTGAAAGTCTAAACATAAACAAAAGCAGAATCAAACACAAATAAAGAAAACTGTGAGACCATTATACAACATTTATTTATACCGCAATGCATGCTGGGATATTTGTACCGTGCCACTCCCAGCATGCATTGCAGCATGAAACATTTGAGATGTTACCATTATTGAGATACAAGGTCAGATTCATGAGGTCTGAGTGTGTATTTGTCATAACTGAACTGTTTTTGTATGTTATTTCTTAACTGTTAAGTAATTATGGAGGTATCTTTTCTGTTTCCACTTCTCATTAATTAAATTAATACCTGCAACTAAGCATAAAATCTATTGCATGAGGCCCTTCTTCCAGATTTATAACAAAACATTTATCAGAACTAATTTCAGACAAATAGATTTCTCTATTTATTGACTTCCCAACTTTATTGCTATAGTTTAAACGTTTTGTAAACTCTGTATTACAGCAGTTGGAAAGTCTTATTAAATGAGTTCAAGGGTGAAGAGCCCAACTAAATCAGCCCCTCACTCCATTATGGTGACACAAAAAACACCTTAATTTCTGTTGGATCTCAATGAGAATAGTATGGAAGTCAAATCAGTCAGTAATAAGTGTGTGTCTGCTGTTGTTTGTGGAGTTGTTTAATGATCCTCTGCTGAGACTGAAGCTGTTTTATTTTATTTTATTTTATTTAATGTTGTAACTCAAGTCACTGTTTGTGTTTCTTGTTTCTCTTTCCTTCAGTAATTGTGATTATTAACAGCAGGTGTTCATCAGTGTCTGAATTCACTCATTAGTGTTCATTAACTCTGTCAGGTGAACTATATTGGTGAACTAGTTGATGGAATAGTGAACAAGAGCACAAAGTGTGATTTTAAACACAGACTTCAAAACATCGAATCTGAACTCTGTTAGCTCACAGTTTTCTGCAGTTGGTTACTTTCTCGAAAACAAAAATGTTACCCAGAAAGCACTGTTTTTAACAGATTATTACTGTTTTAGTGAAAAAACATTATTTTACCGTAGAATCTGACCGTTTTTTAACAGCAATTTTTTACAGTGTATATATGGCTATTACACAATCATAATACACTGTGATATAGCCTGGGTCGTTAGTTCGTTGCATTGTTTTGTTTTCTCGCTACAATCGATCCGCCAACACAATCTCACGGCAATTCGTAACTTTTTCATTTAGTGGCTAATTCGTATGAATTCGTACGATCTAATTCGTACAATTTAGTACGATTTGCTCATCCCCCAATGACGGTTGGGGTTAGAGGTGGGGTCAGGTGCCCCGGGCCATCGGGCAGTCCTTATTGTCCAGCCCTGATTTGGCATACTGTTTTCAATATACTACGATTCGGGACAAACTAATGCCATTTTGCAATTCTATTTAGGACTATTATTGGAATTGGGATGAGCCATTGGGTTAGTTAACCCTGGTCCACACTGCAGTCCAGATGGTGGTGATAATGTTTAAAAAGATGCATGCCAACCACAATAAAAACACAAGAAGAAGAAGATGCTGCGCACCGTAGACATGATGAGGCACCATATACAGGTCAACAGTACACTGTGGGGTACCACAAGGCTCAGATCTGCGCCCCTTTACTGTTTACACTATATATGCTACCGCTATTGGTGATATCATTAAACAACATGGAGTTAGCTTCCACTGTTATGCTGATGATACACAACTCTCGATCTCCTCTCAACCTGATAACTCGCATCAATTTGCCAAATGAACAGATTGTAGAGCTGACATTAAACACCGGATGACTAATAACTTCTTATTACTGAATTCAGATAAAACTGAGCTCCTGCTTATTGGACCCAAAAACCTCCCACACAAACGCCCAGAGCACTGTCTAACCCTTGACGGATTCTTAGCTCAGTCCTCATCTTCAGTCAGTAGTTTGGGAGTGATTTACTTCAGCTAGTTAAAGGTGCAGATCATATTACTCCAGATCTTTCATCATTGCATTGGCTCCCAAAATACATACATTTTACCATTTTATTGACTACCTACAAAGCCCTGAACGGCTGAGCTCCCCAGTGTTTGTGGGAACTCCTGATGTATTATAGCCCATCACGTCCTCTACGCTCAATTCATTTTGGACAATTGATTATTCCCAGAATATCAGCATCAGCTGTAGGCGGTAGATCTTCCTCATATCTGCATAATCTAATAAAACTAGATTAAACATACATCTCTCTGCATTAGCACACACATAACACTCACATGCTGACGAAATCCAAATCCTCTAAAGCAGGGCTCACCAATCTCGGTCCTGGAGGTTTAGCTTTGTCCCTGTATGGGTTAGCTGGAACTTGCTTCAACACACCTGCCTGGGTGTTTCAAGTGTAGCTAGTAAGAGCTTGATCAGCTTGTTCAGTCGTGTTTGATTAGGGTTGGAGCTAAAATCTGCAGGACACCGGCCCTCCAGGAACAAGTTTGGTGACCATTGCCGTATCCTGAGCAGCTCTGTGGTGGTCATGGAGCAGTGGAGAGCATGAGACTGATTCCTGTAAGCCTCTAGTGACAGACGAGTCCTCACATTGATCCTGTGGTTCAGCCTAAACACCAGCTGGTGACCTCTCCCACCTACAGCTTCTCCACAATGGACGTCCAGCACTCTCCCTAGACAGCACAGGACATTTGGCCAGAGGAGAAATGGTGGAGCCCAACTGAGCCTGGTCTCTCTCCAGGTTTTTTCCTTTACTTTTGTCAGCTGGTGAAGTTTGTTCTTCCACTGTCGCCACTGGTTTGCTTGGTTTGGGACTTGTATTTCTGATCGCTGGATTTGCTCTTCAATGTTTGGGCTTTTAGCAGTGGCATTTACATTACACTGAACTGAACTGAACTTCAACTGTGAAAACTGGACTAAAGCAGTTTCAGTTTAATTGAATCAAATGTGAATCATCTCTTCTTTTTCTCTCAGCTGTTACCATTTCATTACCGTTTGATCAGACAAACACCCCAATGGAAGATAATGTAATCGTATCTCACATCTACTGTGGATCAGTTACTTGTCAAATGTGCCTCACGCATCACACACCAATTCTGATTGGATATTTTACCAAAAAATCACTCACTCACAGTTTCACCTTGTTTTTATAACTCTGAACATTCAGTTTACTTTTGATTATACTTATAGTTGTTTTTTAGTTTTCATCTCCTTTTCGTTGATAGAAAATTGACAAAAAAAATGTGTCAACAAAATCAACACTCTTGGAAACTCTTTACGCTCCTTTTCCTGTATTAGACTCAGTCTACATTCACCACATGATCACAAACAGCAGGACCATTACATCTTTACGTATACTGATTCAGTTTTATTTGCACAAGTATAACTCCATAAGTTCATAGAGAAAGCCTGATACATGATTAGGGTTGGGTACCGAAACCCAGTGTCATTATAACACCGGTACCTTTGTAACCGGTATGTACCGGATCAAATCAGCATATGAATTTAGGTGCCTAATTTTGGTGAAACTGGTGCTGCGACAAGGAAGTAAGAAGCATCAAGGGGTGCATCAAAGGCACACAAAGGTACACGTTACACCATCTCTAAACATTGATTCCTAAACAACTTTGAGGAATACGGACAGGTGATGTCAGGCGTTTGTTCTTGTTGCTTAGGGATTGAACGGACGCACACAATGCACGCAGTACATCGCATTCGGTGAGTGAGAGAGACTCTCTTCAGATCAACACGCATGATCGCATTTATTAAATTGCTTAAATTAAGATTCTAAAGCGTATTTTACAAGCAAAGGTTCTGACACAGCAGCGTGAAGCAGAGGCTTTAAACAAAAGTTGTGTGTAAGGGGGAAACAGGTCAAGCTTAATGACACATATCAGGGCTCAAAGGCAGAGGAATGCACTGTCTCTGACATCATCTGACACTATTCATATATGCACATGGACACTAAAGCTCCGATTGTATTATGATTAAGACAATACTATGGTTTAGAATCTAGACTATCATGTAAACAGTAATTTCTGATAACCTTTAAAGCACCACAGACACCTGCACCGCAAAATGCAGAGTTTTTTTCTTTCCATTTAATGTGCGCTATCAAATTCTATTAAAAGAGCACTCTTCCATCAGTCCCGTGTCAACAAGCTTGGCCCCCCTAAATTTAGACGTGTATTTTTGTGTCAAAACACCACGGAGAAGCGAGATCAGCCAACGGTGGCAGACTGCGGAGATATGACTGAGGCCTCTCTCTGCGCGCTCCAGGTGTCAGGAACACTCGCTCTCTCTGTCAGTGACGGAGCTGCGCGCATTAGCCTAGTTCCCCGCGTTCGTCAGAGGTTGACACCCAAATTGACACAGGTAATAGCAATTTTAACACTGTTAATATAGTTAGTCCTCGGCTACGCAGAGACCATTATTAATCAGAAATCTAGTGTACATAGTTTTACGTTAGGAAATGCAGTCTTGAATTGACAAATAAGAACAGATGTAAGACACTGATCAAATGTAGTTTTCAGTCACGCTCAGTCATATTCAACTTGTTTAGTTTTGCCTTCATTTATTTCTGATTTGCGTCTTCAACACAGGATTTATTTACAGCACATTTTTAACACAATAGTTTAACTCACTCATTTCTAATATCTACTGTTTTCTCTTCCCCATGCTGACAGTCAGTGCAGAACATTTTAGTTATAACATTCTAGTTATTTTGCAAGACATGTGTGTTCAGACAAAGTCCCTTTACGTGTTTTATAGTCTTTTTTTCAGATTAAAGTGTAATTTAGAGTTAATCAGTTAACTACAAAAGTTAAAATAATTAGTCAAATGATTTTGTAACTGATTTTTTGTGTAAATCAAAAATATACTGTAAATAATTCTTAAGGAGGCTAATAATACTGACCTTATTTTAATTTAAATTAAAAACGGCTTTTAATAACGAAATAAACAATAAGAAATAAGACTTATTATGACTCCAGAATCATTGTTTTTTTGGAAACACTGTAAAAATTTCCTAAAACATTATTGTAAATGAATGGGAAAGCAAAATAAATCAACTTCAGCTGTAGGCCTGTTGAAGTTTACAGGTGCAGCGATGTGTCTTGATGTACTTGAATGTTGGAAGTGTTCTCCTACACCAGTATAACGTTACATGTCAAATAAAGGAACAGGGAAGAGTATTTTGAGTTTAAGTTCTTTAATTATCTTGTTTCTGAAGACTGCAGATTAATGCAGGAAAACAAATGACTTCGAATAATATGAAGTATTTTGTGATATATGTGTTAAAATGTCCTCCTGAAAGTACAAGTGGCCCCTGAACTGAAAAGCAGTCAGTATTTTGATGACAGCCTTTCCACAGGTTAGCAGTAAGCTAATATCATTTCACAATGCAAATCTTAAATTTATGCTAACCAACAAATGAGGGAAAGGGAAATACATTAATGTCATTCAAATATATCAAATATGAACTGATGTTTACTTTAAACTTTGATTATATTGTTCTATTAACATTAGTTTTTAAAAGTTTTTGTCAAATAAAAGATTTTTCTAGAGTCGTCCACCATCATTTTGTGGCTTAAAAGTATGGGTTCAGGCATGGTTTTGGCACCGGTACCATTTTAAAAGTATCGATTTAGCAACGGTATCAAAATATACCCAAACGATACCCAACCCTACACGCGGATGATTGTGCTTTTGCAAAACTGCAACTAAACTCTACAGTTCATTTCAAGAAGGAGAGAAAATGATCAGGAATTTGTATCATGGAAGTGAATTAATCCTTGAACTTCATCCAAACTTTGTAAGTATCCATCAAATTATCTACCATCTTCCTATTTAGGGAGAACTAAAAACATATGCACATGCCCCACATACTTGAGTGTTTCCAGTGTGTAGTTTGGGTCCTCCAGTTTTCGGGAGAGCAGCTTGACTCCTGAATCTCCTGGATGATTGTAGCTCAGATCCAGCTCTCTCAGGTGTACAGGGTTTGAACTCAGAGCTGAAGACAGAAAACCACAGCCTTCCTCTGTCACCATACAGCCAGATAATCTACAAACACACACACACACACACACACACACACACACACACACAGTCAGCATCACATTAGTTTGGCAGACAGTAATTATTTGTGTATTGTACACTAGTCACCAAAGGCTGAAACCTATAATGGCATTTGTAATTAATCTTATTGCTTTTAAAAGGTGAATCACACTCTTCTGAAAAACACAAACAGATATTGACTAAATACTTATATCAGAATCAGGTTTATTGCCAAGTGTGCTTCACACACACACAAGGAGTTTATTTTGGCTACAGAAGCTTCCAGTGTACATCAAGTGACAACACAAAATAAATATGGAAAAAAGAAATACGATAAGCATTAAACAGAGATGCAGTTAGTCCAGTAATCTGGATGTTGAGTTGTCTGTACAGATTCGTTATAGATATAAAGGTTATACGGTGCTGTGTACACATGCGAATGTAGAAAGTATTGCACAAGTTTATTGCACAGTTGGGGGATGTTTAACTGTTCATGAGGTAGATGGCCTGAGGAGAGAAACTTTTCCTGTGTCTGGCTGTTTTTGTGCTTGGTGCTCTGAAGCGCCGACCAGACGGTAACAGTTGGAACAGGTAGTGTGCTGGGTGCGAGGCGTCCAGAGTGATTTTGCCAGCCCTTTTACTCACTCTGGAAGAGTGCAGTTCTTGAAGTGCAGGACGGTTAGTGCCAGTGATGCGTTTAGCAATCCGGACTATTCGCTGTCGTCTACGGAGGTCTGTTTTGGCAGCTGAGCTGAACCAGACGGTGACTGAAGTGCAAAGGATGGATTGGATGACAGCTGAGTTGAACTTTGTCGATCAGCTCCTGTGGCAGGTTAAACTTACTCAGCTGATCAAGGATATACAGTCTATGCTGGGCTTTCTTCACAATAGAGTCTATGTGAATGTCCCACTTCAGATCCTGAGAGATGGTGGTGCCCAGGAACCTGAACGACTCTACTGCAGCCGCAGTGCTGTCCATGATGGTGAGTGGGGGGAGTGCAGGGGGATTTCTCCTGAAGTCCACTATCATCTCCACTGTTTTGAGCCTGTTCAGGTTGTTGTATCCGCACCATAACGCCAGCCGCTCCACCTCCTGTCTGTATGCAGTCTCATCATCGTTCCGCATGAGGCCGATAACAGTAGTGTTGTCTGCAAACTTAATGAGTTTGATGGAGGGGTCTTTTGCAGTGCAGGTGGTGCTGTACAGGGAGAAGAGCTGTGGGGAGAGAACACATCCCTGGGGGGCACCGGTGCTGATGTTGCAGCTGTCGGATGTGATTTTGCCAATTCTGTTATCTATCTATCAGAAAGCTGGTGGTCCATTGACAGACAGAGCTAGGAACAGAGAGCTGGCCCAGTTTGTATTCGAGCAGTGATGGGACAATGGTGTTAAAGGCAGAACTGAAGTCCACAAACAGAATCCTTGAGTAGTTCCCTGGTTTGTCCAGATGTTGTAGGGTATAATGCTGCCTCATGTTGACTGCATCATCCACAGACCGGTTTGCTCTATAGGCAAACTGTAGGGGGTCCAGCAGGGGTCCAGTGATGTGCTTCAGATATGCTAGCACCAGCCTTTCAAATGACTTCATGGCCACAGATGTTAAGACAACAGGTCTGTATTCATTGAGTCCTGAGATCTTTGGCTTCTTCAGGATTGGGATGATAGTGGAGCAGGATGGAACTTTGCGTTGTTCCAGTGACCCGTTAAAGATCTGTGAGAAAATGGGAGCCAGCTGGTCAGCACAGGTTCTCAAACAGGCTGGTGAAACACCGTCTGGGCCTGGTGCTTTCCTTCTCTTCTGTTTACTGAGGATCTGATGATGCATATATATATATCATACATACATATTGTTTTAAACACAAAAGTAACCCATCTGACTAGACGATAAGCTTTTAAGCTGAGATCTTTAAGCTAGCCTGGCTGAATTTAGCATTGACTTGGTTGCATGAAAGCCTAGGATTGCTGCTCTGTCTGGATTGCTGCTGTCTTGCTGATTGATTGCTGCTGTCTGCTTCAGTTGCTTTCTGGCTTGCTCTACTTGAATTTCTATTTTTTATTCTAAATATAATAATTAGTCATCATGATTAAACTTCATCAATCTTTTCATCGAGGCCTTTGCGATTGCTGCTGCTGCTATTCCCATACCAGGTGGTGATGCAGCCAGATAGGATGCTCTCCAAAATGCAGGTGTAGAACGAGTGGAGGATGTGGGGGCTCATTCCAAACCTCCTGACACGCCTGAAGAAGAAGAGGCGTTGTTGTGCCTTCCTCAGAACTGCATCTGTGTGGGCCGTCCATGTCAAATCCTCAGCGATGTGGACTCCTAGAAACTTGAAAGTGCTGACTCTCTCCACTGGCGTCCCGTTGATGGTGATGGGGGGGTGTTCTCTCTTCTCTCTCCTGAAATCTACCAGCTCTTGGTTTTGCTAATGTTGAGTGAGAGGTGGTTTTCCTCACACCACTGCGTCAGAGTGTGCACCTCCTCTCTGTAGGCCGTCTCATCATTATCGGTGATTAGACCCACCACCACCGTTGTGTCATCAGCAAACTAACGATGATGTTGGAGCTGTGTTTGGCTGTACAGTCATGTGTGTACAGGGAGTACAGGAGTGGGCTAAGAACACAGCCCTGTGGAGCCCCAGTGTTGAGGATCAGTGTGGACGAGGTGATGCTGTTCATTCTGACCTCCTGGCGTCTGCCTGACAGGAAGTCCAGGATCCAGTTGCACAATGAGCTGTGAAAACCGAGAGCCTGGAGCTTCACCACCAGCTTGGCAGCACTATGGTGTTGAATGCTAAGCTGTAGTCCACAAACAGCATTCTCACATGTGTTTGTGTTTTCCAGGTGAGACAGAGCAGTGTGCAGGGTGAAGCGATGGCATCATCAGTGGAGCGGTCACTCCTGTGTGCAAATTGCAGAGGGTCAGAGTGAGCGGGCAGTTCAGAGCAGATGTGCTGTTTAATCAGCTTCTCAAAGCACTTGCTGAAGCTGGATGTCACAGCAGTCGGGCGCCAGTCATTCAAGCATGTGGTTTTAGCTGATTTCGGTATGGGCACAATAGTAGCTGTCTTAAAGCATGTGGGAACCACAGACTGAGAGAGCGAGAGGTTAAAGATGTCCGTAAAAACTCCAGCCAGCTGGTGTGCACATGCTGTAAGTACACGTCCAGGAATGCCATCTGGGCCCGTAGCATCTGGATGCCCTTCCTGCCGCAACCCAACTCTGGGAAACATCCACATTACACTACGGACAATTTAAGCTTCCCCATTTCCCCTGTACCGCATGTGTTTGGAGTGTGGGGGAAACCAGAGTACCCGGAGGAAACCCACCGAAACGCAGGGAGAACATGCAAACTCCACACAGAAACACCAACTGACCCAGTCGAGGCTCGAACCAGCAACCTTCTTGCTGTGAGGTGACAGCACTATCTATTGCGCCACTGCATCACCTCGCCACAGTCAACGCCGATAAATCCCTTTGATTCCCTTGAATGGTGGGCACCAGATTCCTCAGAAGTGCTCAAATAGCAGCCGCCAGATTCCCTTGACTCCCACAAATGGTCAGAGCCACCACCTGAGTTCCACAAATGGCTGCCAGAGCCGTGTGACTTCCCATAGCTGACAGAGGCATGTGACTTCTCATCATTTCTAGAACCAAAGCCTCCTGACCCACTGGGTTAGTAAGAACTGCCAGTGCCGGGCCCTCCACTGATTACACTCCCACAGCTGATGCTGCTCATGGCCTGATCACACACTCATGGACTGAGCACAAACTGTTCCTTTGTAAAAAGAGCACTTCTTGTGTGTATTGCCACTTCTAGTTGAATTGCTGAATACTTCCTCAAATGTAAGTCGCTTTGGACAAAAGTGCCTGCTAAATGACTAAATGTGAATAAATATGATCTGTTACCATCAACGCTCAGGAGGAGATCCAAAGAGCTGTCACTATCAGTCAAGCAAGCCATCATTAGGCTGAAAAACATAGCAAACCCTTCAGAGAGAGAACAGAAACATTAGACATGGCCAAGACAACTGTGTGGAGCATTCTTAATAAGACAGAACACACCAGTGAGATCAGCAACACTTAAAGACCTGGAAGACCACAGAGACAGCTGTGCTGGACAACCAACGATTCTTTCACTGGTGAAGAAAACACCCTTCACAACAGTTGGCCAGAGCAAGAACACTCTCCAGGAGGCAGGTGTGTGTGTGTGTGTGTGTGTGTGTGTGTGTGTGTGTGTGTGTGTGTGTGTGTGTGTGTGTGTGTGTGTGTGTCACGAGTCAACAATCAAAAGAAGACAACACCAAAGTGAATCACCACAAGTGGGGTCACCACAACATGTAAACATTGGTGAGCCTCAAAAACAGGAAGAGAAGAGTATAGAGAAGAAAAGGAGCTGCTCATGAGTGCCTCAGCAGTGTACATTTACATTACATTTACATTTAGTCATTTAGCAGACGCTTTTATCCAAAGCGACTTACAAATGAGGACAAGGAAGCAATTTACACAACTATAAGAGCAACAATGAATAAGTACTAAAGGCAAGTTTCAGGTCTGTAAAGTCTAAGAAGGGAAGTGTTAGTAGTTTTTTTTTTTTTTTTTTTTTTTTGTACAGTTAGTTAGTGTGATATTCAAAGAGGCAATTGCAGATTAGGAAGTGAAGTGGAGACTAAATAGTTGAGTTTTTAGTCGTTTCTTGAAAATAGCGAGTGACTCTGCCGTTCTGATGCAGTTAGGGAGTTCATTCCACCAACTGGGCAGATTGAGCGTGAGCGTTCGCGAAAGTGATTTTTTCCCTCTTTGGGATGGAACCACGAGGCGACGTTCATTCACAGAACGCAAGTTTCTGGAGGGCACATAGATCTGCAGAAGTGAGTGCAGATAAGAAGGTGCTAGGCCAGAAGTCACTTTGTAGGCAAACATCAGAGTTTTGAATTTGATGCGAGCAGCAACTGGCAGCCAGTGCAAACGGACTAGCAGCGGAGTGACATGTGCTCGTTTAGGTTCATTGAAGACAACTCGTGCTGCTGCATTCTGGAGCAGTTGAAGAGGCTTGATAGAGTTAGCTGGAAGCCCAGCTAGTAGAGAGTTGCAGTAATCCAGTTTGGAGAGAACAAGAGCTTGAACAAGGAGTTGAGCTGCATGTTCAGATAAGAAGGGTCGGATCTTTCTGATGTTATAGAGTGCAAATCTGCACGATCGAGCAGTTCTAGAAATGTGGTCAGAGAAGTTTAGTTGGTCATCAATCGTTACTCCAAGGCTTTTCACCATTTTGGATGTAGTAATGGTTGCCCCATCCATCTGGATTGAAAAGTTATGGTGTAGAGTCGGGTTGGCAGAAACTACAAGCATTTCCGTTTTTGCGAGGTTCAGCTGAAGATGATGATCTTTCATCCAGTGTGAAATATCCAACAGGCAGGCTGAGATACGAGCTGGAACCGAGGGATCATCAGGATGAAAAGAGAGGTATAGCTGGGTATCATCAGCATAGCAGTGGTAGGAGAATCCATGTCTCTGGATGACTGGTCCTAGAGATGATGTGTAGATGGAGAAGAGAAGTGGCCCAAGAACAGAGCCTTGAGGTACCCCAGTGTTTAGATGCTGTAGGTTGGACACCGCTCCCCTCCAAGACACCCTGAATGACCTGTCAGAGAGGTAAGATCTGAACCATTGTATAACAGTGCCCGCAACGCCCAGTGACTCAAGCGTAGATAGCAGGATCTGGTGGTTGACAGTGTCAAAAGCAGCTGACAAGTCCAGCAAAATGAGGACTGATGATTTAGAGTCTGCTTTAGCCAGTCTGAGATCCTCCACGACCGAGAGCAGGGCAGTCTCAGTTGAGTGGCCTTTCTTAAAGCCGGATTGCTTGTTGTTCATGAGATTGTTTTGAGTAAGAAAGTCCAGGACTTGATTGAACACTACTTTCTCCAGAATCTTGGCCATGAATGGAAGCAGGGATACTGGTCTGTAGTTTTCAAGTAGTGTATGGTCCAGGTTGGGTTTCTTTAGCAGTGGGGTTACTCTAGCCTGCTTAAATGTAGTGGGGAATAAACCAGAGTCAAGAGATGTGTTAATTATGTGAGTCAGTGTTGGTATGACTGCAGGAGAGATGGCTTGCAAGAGATGAGAGGGAATGGGATCGAGTGGACAGGTGGTTGCATGGCTAGATAGCACAAGTTTGGACACCTCAGACTCAGAGAGCTGAGAAAAAGAGGTGAGTGTGTGTGGTGTTGGTGTTGTATCTTGCGTGTTTGTTGTAGGTGCAGCAAATTGAGCACTGATTTTTGCAGTTTTGGTGCAGAAGAATGTAGCAAAGTCATCAGTAGTAAGTGTGGAGGATGCGGGTGGAGGAGGAGGATAGAGGAGGGAGGAAAATGTTTTAAAAAGTAGGCGAGGATTAGTGGCATTGTTGATTTTCAGACGGTAATACGTCTGCTTTGCAGAAGTAACCTCAGCTGAGAAAGAGGACAGAAGAGTTTGGTATGTTAAGAGATGTGCAGGATTTTTAGTTTTCCGCCAAATTCTCTCCGCAGCCCGAAGTTTTGAGCGATGCTCACGGAGAGCATCCGAGAGCCAGGGTGCAGGAGGACTGGCACGGGCTGGCCTGGATGCAAGAGGACATAATCGGTCTAGACATGATGCTAGTGTGGAGCAGAGTGTATTAGTGGCACTGTTCGAATCAAGTGCAGTGAGTTTGCGAGATGGAGGAAGAGAGTCTGAAACAAAGGTGGATAGTGTATTGGGTGAGAGAGATCGTAGGTTTCTGCGAAAGGTAACCAGTGTTGGAGTGTGTGGCGGCTCAGGAGTAATGTGGATGTTGAGAGACAGAAGGAAATGATCAGATATTTGTAGTGGAGTTACTATTGTTTGATCAGTGAAGCAGTGTCGTGTGTAAATAAGGTCTAGCTGATTACCTGATTTGTGGGTAGCAGAAGTAGGTGCTCTTTTTAGGTCAAAAGAGGCAAGCAAAGTCTGAAAGTCTGCAGCTTGCGGTTTGTCAACGTAAATGTTGAAGTCACCTAGCACCAATAAGGGAGTGGCAAAATTAGAAAAAGATGAGAGAAGAACATCCAGTTCATCTAGGAAGTGACCTAATTTACCTGGTGGGCGGTAGATGACAACCACATTTATGTAGAAGGGGTGGATAATGGTGACTGCATGGAATTCAAAGGAGCTGATTGTTGGCAGGGACGGTATCAGAGTAAATTTCCATTCTTTGGAAATTAGTAGTCCAGTCCCACCCCCTCTCCCTGTCTGACGAGGAGTGTGGGAAAAAGAGAAATTAGCAGAAAGAGTAGCATGTGTAGCAGTGTCCTCCGGCCTCAACCAGGTCTCAGTTAGAGCCATGAGATTATAGTCAGAATATGTAGCTATGGAGGTAATAAAATCAGCCTTGTTAACAGCTGATTGACAATTCCAGAGGCCCACGGAGAGAGAGAGTTGAGAAATAGCAGATACATGTATTGAACGAAGGTTGTGAGGATTACGCCTGCAGCGCACCTCCCGTGTTTTGCGAGTGTTAGTAACAACAGGAATTAGAAAACACATAATAAAAGTGCACTGACAACAAAAAAATAAGTGTAAAGTAAAACAATAAAGTAAAGTACTCAAGTGCTTTGTCGGTGTCTTTGCTCGGTGGAGTCGCGCAGGTAGAGTCGATGGTCTTTACCCTCGTCGGTCTTCACACGAGGCGGTCTTCACACGAGGCTGCCGCGGTGAACTAGTTGTTTATATAACCCCTAAAGCACTAGCTGATTGAATTCAGCTGGACACGCCTCGAGAGTCAAAACAAGGGCCGAAACTGAGGCAGACGACGCGAAACCGCGTCTGCGTTCGCTACACAAGCTCTTATAGTAACCAAGGAAACAGTGGCTAAACAACTTCTAGTATTATACACAACTGAAAGCAAGTTTAAATGTCCTACAACTTTACACAAACAGCTGGAAACAAGTCCTCAAACCATACACAACAACTGAAACAAATCTTAAATGTACTTACAGGCTGCTGGTCTAGATGCTGCTAAAGTGCTTCTCCTGCCGACTAATGCTAGCGTGCTCACTATATAGTGGTTACCTGGCGTTTGGACACGCCTCCCGAGTCAAAACAAGGGCCGAAACTGAGGCGGACGACGCGAAACCGCGTCTGCGTTCGCTACACAAGCTCTTATAGTAACCAAGGAAACAGTGGCTAAACAACTTCTAGTATTATACACAACTGAAAGCAAGTTTAAATGTCCTACAACTTTACACAAACAGCTGGAAACAAGTCCTCAAACCATACACAACAACTGAAACAAATCTTAAATGTACTTACAGGCTGCTGGTCTAGATGCTGCTAAAGTGCTTCTCCTGAAGCATGGTGTAGTAGTAGCATGGTGGTAGTAGTGTCATAACGTGGAAATGTATGGCTGTCAATAGAACTGGTTCTCTTGTATTTATTGTAATGTAATGTGTATTTATATAGTGCATTTATTGAGTATGGCCGTACACCCAAAGCACCTCACAATAATGAGGAGAGGGGGGGGGGGGCGCCAGTTCGCTCACCACACACCAGCTAAATGTGGAGTGAAGAGACAATGATAGAGCCCATTCAGTGGATGAGAATGATTGGACGGCCATGATTTTAAGAGCCGATTGAGGGAGTTTGGCCAGGACACCGGGGTTACACCCCTATTCTTTACCAGAAGTGCCCTGAGATTTTAAATGAGCACAGAGAGTCAGGACCTCGGTTTAACATCTCATCCAAAAGACGGCGCCTACTGACAGTATGGTGTCCCCTTCACTTTTATCGGGGTATTAGGATTCACACAGACCACAGGCTGAGTGCCCCCTGCTGGCCTCTCACTTCCAACAGCAACCTAGTGTTCCCATGTGGTCTCCCATCTAGATAGTGACCAGGCTCAGCCCTGCTCAGCTTCAGTGAGTAACCGCTCTTGGGCTGCAGGGTGATGTGGCTGTAGCCATTTTATTGATGATGTTTTTTTGTTGATGATGTGATGCTGACTAAAGAAGCAGGATGAATTCTGCAGTGTTTCAGGCAATATTCTCTGCTCATATTCAGCCAAATGCTTCAGAACTCATTGGATGGCGCTTCACAGAGCAGATGGAGAATGACCCAAAGCATACTGCAACAGCAACCAAAGAGTTTTGAAGAGAAAGAAGTGGAATCTTATGCAATGACCAAGTCAATCACCTGATCTGAATAAGAAGTGGGAGCCACAGTTGCAAACTGTTGTAATTCTACCTGATTTGGATGCAAATATACCCTCAAATTAAAGCTGACAGTCTGCAGTTAAAACACATCTTGTTAGTTTCATTTCAGATCATTTGTTCTGGTGTAAAGAGCCAAACAAGTTAGAATGTTGTCGATGTCCAAATACTTATGAACCTAACTGTATATATATCTAATTGTAAAAATTTCATTCAGGTGTGATACGGTGTCTCAGTGGTCAGCACTGTGACCTCACAGCAAGAAGGTCGCTGGTTTGAGTCCCGGCTGCGTCAGTTGGAGTTTCTGTGTGGAGTTTGCATGTTCTCCCCGTGTTGGTGTGGGTTTCCTCCGGGTGCTCCGGTTTCCCCCACAGTCCAAACACATGCGCTATAGGGGAACTGATCAACTAAACTATCCGTAGTGTACGAGTGTGTGTGTGAATGTCAAACCTCAGTGTCTCCAGTGTACAGTTTGGACTCTTCAGTCCATCAGAGAGCTTCTTCACTCCTGAATCCTGCAGGTCATTGTTACTCAGGTCCAGCTCTCTCAGCACACAGTTTGAGGATTGTAGAGCTGAAGACAAACTCTCACAGCACTGAACAGTGAGATTACACATGACCAACCTGAGCAAGAAGAACACAGAGCATTAACGGTGTGATCTTTAGTAAACCATCTGATCTGTAAACAAAAAAAAAAACAATCAATCGTTTGAACTCAGACCTGAGTGTCTCCAGCTTACAGTCTGAACTCTTCAGTCCATCAGAGAGAAGTTTCACTCCTGAATCTGGCAGGGCATTGTTACTCAGGTCCAGCTCTCTCAGCACACAGTTTGAGGATTGTAGAGCTGAAGACAAACTCTCACAGCACTGAACAGTGAGTTTACACATGCCCAGTCTGAGAAAAAAAAACAAATTACATGAACAGTGGTTTGAGGTAATCTCATGTTTAAAAAAATCAATGATTGATCGATTGATTTAACCATTCAATTAATCAGGTGTTCAAACTCTGACCTCAGTATCTCCAGTTTACAGTGTTGACTCTTCAGTCCTTCAGCGATCATGTTCACTCCTGAGTCCTGCAGGGCATTGTTACTGAGGTCCAGCTCTCTCAGAACACAGTTTGAGGATTGTAGAGCTGAAGACACAGCATCACAGCAGGTTTCATCAAGGCCACAGCCATCAAACCTGACAAAACGGAATACAATACGTTTTACAATGCATTTCAATGGTTGGTTAGGACTAGACAGCAGTGGGTAAGATTACTCACAGGGCCTTTCTGCATGACCTCACAGCTGGAACGAGTGTCCTGTAGTTTGATTCAGATGAGGTGAACCTCTTCGGGTTGAACTCATCCAGCACCTTCTCGGACATGAGCAGTACATAGAGCAGCACTGTGCACATTGAAGAAGACAGTTTTCTCCCTGGGTCTGCTTGTGCACTGAGGTAACTCTGGATTTCCTCATGTAATGACTGATCGTTGAGTTCAAGCAAGCAGTAAAATAGGTTCACCGAAGCTTCCTCTGAGATGCTCTTTTCCTGCAGCTGTTTAACATGCTCAGTTATTTTTCTGATGCTCTCTGTGGTGTCTTCAGTGTGTTTGAGCAGCCCTATGAGAAGTTTATTACTGGATTCCAGTGAAATGCCCATCAGAAACCGCAGAAACAGGAACAGGTCCAGATGCCCACTCTTTCTAAACATTGCCTTATCGATGGCCTTCTTTACCAAGTCATGGAGCTGAAGTTTTCCTCTGGTTGTACTTTGTGACTCCTCAAAGAAAAACTGAAGCTCATCGTTGTTCCTCTCCAGAAAGCAGAAGAACACATACAGTGCAGCGAGGAACTCTTGAACACTCAGATGCACAAAGCAGAAGACCTTCTTTTCATGGAGTCCACGTTCCTTCTTAAAGATCTCAGCGATCATTCCAGTGAACTCAGTTTCTACACTCACATCAATGCCACACTCCTGCAGATCTTTCTCATAGAACACAATCTGTCCATCCTTTAGCTGTTTGAAGGCCAGCCTGGCTAATTTCAGGATCATCTCTTTGTTTGAATCTAAGAGCTTCGTATAATCTCTTTCTTCTTGGTCATCATACTTCTGGCTCTTCATGTTCATCTGAATCAGCAGGAAGTGAACGTACATCTCAGTGAGTGTGGTGCTGATGTTCTCGGTTTTCTCCTTGAGTATTTGCTGAAGGACAGTGGCCGTGATCCAGCAGAACACAGGAATATGGCACATGATGTAGAGACTACGAGAGGTCTTGATGTGTGATATGATTCTGGAGGCCTGATTCTCATCTGTGATCTGCTTTCTGAAGTATTGCACCCTCTGCTGCTCAGTGAATCCTCGCACCTCCGTGACCAATCCCACACATACAAGAGGGATCTGATTGGCTGCTGCTGGTCGTGAGGTCACCCAGACTAGAGCTGATGGAAGCAGATTCCCTTTAACCAGACTGGTGAACAAGACATCTACAGATGATCTCGTCTCAACTGTATTCAGTGTTCCACGGTTAAAATTCAAAGGTAGACGACTCTCATCAAGCCCGTCAAATATAAATGCTATATTACATTCCTCATATAGCTTTGAGTTTTCCAGACCCTTCAGTCCAGAATAAAACTCCATCAGAAGCTCATGCAGACTGAACTCTTTATCATTAATCATGTTGATCATCCTGAATGGAAGCAGGAACACACAGTCTATATCCTCACTGACTTCCCCTTCTGCCCAGTCCAGGATGAACTTGTGCACAGAGACGGTTTTTCCAATGCCAGCGATGCCCTTTGTCAGCACTGTTTTTTTATTACTCTTCTTCTTCAGTTCAGTAAACATATCTTTACATTTGATTGGCTTGTCCTGTGTTTGTTTTCTGTTAAAAGCGTCATCAATTGTCAGGATCTCGTGCTCCTGATTCACATCTCTCATATCTCCCTGTGTGATGAACAGCTCTGTGTAAATAGTCTTCAGATCGACTTCTTCACTGTGTTCAAATATATATTCGGCTTTCTTCTTCATGCTGTGTTTATGTGTTTTCAAGAACCGTCTCAGTTTCGAATCCTCTGCAATATAAAACAAATGATTCAAGTACATCAAACAAGGCAGAAGGGAAAAACAATATGCTTGTAGAGCAAGCTTTCACATCAAGTTTAGCATGTTGTTAGTGAACTGTAAAAACTCTGTTCAAGCTGAAGTAGACTTTGTATAGTGGCAGACTGGGACAGTATCTTGGCCAATAGTAAGTGGAGGGTGCAGAATCTGAAGATTTTTGAGAATCTGCATAAATTTAAGTTAGAAATCTATATTAAATATTTTTCAGTCATTCATTCATTCATTCATTCATTTTCAACTGCATTTCCAGGGCCAGGTCGCGGGGACAGCAGTCTTAGAACAGAACCTAAGACACTTCCTCCAGCTTCTTCGGGGGGATCCTGACGCATTCCTAGGCCAGCCGAGAGACATAGTCCCTCAAGTGTGTCCGGGGTCTTCCCCAAGGCCTCGTTCCAATGGGACATGCCTGGAACACCTCCCTAGATAGTCGTCCAGGAGCAATCTGAAACAGATGCCTGAGCCATGCCAGCTGATCTGGATGTGGAGGAGAAGCAGGACTACTCCGAGCTCCTCCTTGGTAACAGAGCTCCTTACCCTATTTATAAGGGTGCGACCTGCCAAGTAAGCTCATGACCATAGGTGAGAGTAGGAAAGTAGATTGCCTGGTAAATCGAGAGCTTTGCCAATGCAAACCAAACTCCTACTTTGTTCATACAGGGATGAGACAGCTTTTAACAGAACGCCTCTGACCCCATACTCCCAGAGCATCCGTCATAGAATGGGAGACGGTCAAATGCCTTTTCCAAGTCCACAAAACACATGTGGACTGGTTGGGTATACTCCCATAAACCCTCGAGCACCCTGGCGAGGGTATAGAGCTTGTCCAGGTATAGAACTTGTCCAGTGTACCACAGCCTGCATGAAAACCACATCAATCCTCCAGAATCCTAGGTTCAACCATTGGTTAGAGGCAGTGGGCTGGTGTTGGGTTGCTTATAGCTCCCCAACTCAGCCACCATGTGTTGGAGTTTCTCCAGTGAACCAGAGGGTCGCCTCCCTGCACCTTTGGGTCAGGGATAGGTCTCTTACTGTGGTTTGTGGTCACACACCAGGTCACACACCAGTGCAAAGTACCCAGCCTTCTTAGAGTCTTTGGGATGGGTGCTGAAAGGTGCTCAGACTGAGGACTCTGTTGTTCTACTGGTTGACTTCAATGCCCATGTGGGTATTGACAGTGCTGGAGAGGTGTGATTGGGAAAAACAGCCTGCCTGATCTGAATATGAGTAGCGTTCTGTCATTGGACTTCTGTGCTAATCACAGTTTGTCCATAATGATCACCATGTTCGAGCATAAGGGTGTACAACAGTGCACATGGCACCAGGACACCCTTGGACGAAGGTCAATGATTGACTTTGTGGTTTTATCACCTGATCTTTGACCGTATGTCTTGGACACTTGGGTAAAGAGAGGGACAGAGCTGTCAACTAATCACCAGCTGGTGGTGAGTTGGATCCGCTGGCAAGTGGAAAGCTAGACAGATCTGGCTGGCCCAAACCTATTGTGAGGGTCCTCTGGGAACGTCTGCCTGGACCTCAAGTCAGAGGGATTTTCAATTCTCTACATTGGGGGAGCTTTGACCAGATCCTGAGGTAGGCTGGGGACATTGAGACTGAGTGGTCCATGTTCTCCGACTCCATTGTTGACGTAGGTGTAAAGAGCTGTGGTCGTAAGGTCTGTGGTGCCTGTCACAGTGGTAATCCACACACCCGGTGGTGGACACCAGAAGTAAGGGATGTTGTCAAGCTGAAGAAGGAGTGCTACAGGGTTTGGTTGGCTTGCAGGACTTTCGAGGCAGCTGACGGGTACAAACAGGTCAAGCGTGCTGCAGCCCGGGCAGTTGCAGAAGAAAAAAATTTGGGCCAGGAAATAGTTCGGGGAGACCATAGAGAAAGACTATCAGTCAGCCCCAAAGAGATTCTGGCATACCATCTGGTGCTTCAAGAGGGAAGAGCAGCTCCACATTGACCCTGTTTACAGAGGAAGTGGGGAGCTGTTGACCTCGACTGGGGATGTTGTTGGACGGTGGAAGGAATACTTTGAGGATCTCTTTAAGCCCACTGACATGTCTTTGAGAAAGCAGTAACTGGGGATGCAGGCGTGGACTCACCCATCACCAAAGCTGAGGTCACTGAGGTAGTTTGCAAGCTTCTCAGTGGCAAAGCAGTGGGGGTGGATGAGCTTCACCCTGTGTATCTTAGGTCTCTGGATATTGTTGGGGCTGTTTTGGCTGACACGTCTCTACAATACCACATGGAGGTCGGGGACAGTCCATAGGGACTGGGCAACTAGTATGGTGGTTCCCATTTTTGAAAAGAGAGACCAGACGATGTGTTGAAACTATAGGGGGATTACACTCCTCAGCCTCCCTGCCAAAATGTATGCCAGGGTACTGGAGAGGAGGATCCGGCTGATGGTTGCACCAAGGATTCAGGAGGAACAATGCCGTTTTTATCCAGGCCGTGGTACACTGGATCAGCTCTATTAAATATTAGTATAGTAGTTCAATCTAAAACCGTTCAAGAGTTCAGTTTAACATCTGTATAAATGTGTTCAGTTCTTCTTACATATCATCACATCTGTGTTAGTTTAATGGATCATAACACAAAGAATAACCTGAGGGACCTTGCTGCTCTGTGTGTTCCTCTGCTGTCTCTAAGCGCTTCTGTTGATCTGTGAGATGAGAGAGAATAATGCACAGAACAATAAGAGAAACGCTGAGTGAGAGGACTCTCTATGCTGTGTAAATCCCTCATAAATGACTATTAAAGTCTCTCATGTGGTGGATATGGTCATGCCTGCAGCTCTGAACATTTCTGCAGCTGATCTGGCTATGAGCGTCTGTCTAATGTGTTTCTCCTTCATCAAGTGTTCTTGTTCCAGTGTTATATGTGTATTTTCTGCATACTCTTGTTCCTCTTTTTCTTTGTTCAAGCTTATTTTCCATATTTGCTAAATCAGTCTCAGATGATTGTTCGGATGACGTTGTTCTCTCTGTGTGAGGTATGAAATGTGCAAACTGTTCAGTAAATATCATGCAGTTGGGTTATGATTCTGCTAACGCTCAACAGCCACACAGACTACTGATGACTGAGAGGAACTGGAAGACTAATGCTTTACAGCAGGGGTGGTCAAACTCAGTGCTGGAGGGCTGCTGTCCTGCATAGTTCAGCTCCGACTTGCAACACATTTGCCGGGACGTTTCTAGTACAGCGAGTAAGAACTTGATTAGCTGGTCCAGGAGTGTTTAATCAGGGCTGGAGCTAAACTCTGCAGAGCTGTGACCCTACAGGACTGTGTCTGGGCTTCTCTGCTGTAAAGCAATGGTCTCAAACTCAGTTCCTGGAGGACCGCAGCTCTGCAGAGTTTGGCTCCAGCCTCCTCTAACTCACACCTGCTGAATGGACTCTGGTGGTCTTGAAAACCTTGATTAGCTGGATCAGCTGTGTTTGATCAGGGTCAGAACTCGAGCATTCTTACGCCACGATCACACTTGAGTTTGATCGTGTGAAATTCTGTCGTACGGTGCTGTGAAAAGGGGCGGGACTTAACAAGATGATTAGATGTTTAAAAAGCGAGTGATTGGTCCATATTTTACATTTGTGTACACTGAGGTCAGGTTTTGAGCTTCTATTGGTCTCACGCATCGTGATGTAATTTCACTGTTCAGAATTCAGCAACATGCGAAACTTGTCATGAGCTTACGCTTCTGATCTGCCATATTGACACGTGTGTGAATGGAAGTGTATGGGGAGAAAAGGGCAGTGTGACCACAGCTTTACTTAAATAGGAGTAGGATTGAGTAGCACTGAGCATAATGCTAATAACAGCTAATGAGCAGTGTGTGTGTGTGTGTGTGTGAGCAGTACCGGTTCCTGCAGGGTTCGAGCTGTAGTAGTTCACTGTGCCTGTGATTGTGTTTCCAGTGAGTAAAGAAAAATTAACCCCTGCTCCTGTTTCAGCTTTCACATGAACACTGACTCCAGCCTGAGCACTGCTGCTCGCCTGACCTGCAATACAGACTGAGATTAATACTGTTCCAGAAGGACAACTTCAGCATCACTGAAAACACGGTTCACTCATTTGTGTCTGCATATGTGTGTGTGTGTGTGTGTGTGTGTGTGTGTGTGTGTGTGTATTTACTGTCTGTTGTCCCGGCTGTATGTACCTGTTAATAGTGTAGTGATTTGGAGTGTGTTGTTGTGTTTTGTTTGAAGCCAGCACTGAAGCTTCTGCCTCATCATAGCACATGTGCTGCTGCTGCTCCTGCTGCTGCTGCTGATGATGATGATGATGATGTGACAATACAAGGCATTTGATTTCCTGTTTAACTGGCCATTTATTCTGCTGTGGCGACCCATGATAAAGCAGAGACTGAGCTGAAGGACAGTGAGGGAGTGATTAGACTATAGAGAACTCATTAACACATGTGGAGGGAATCTCACAGTGAGAGATGGAGCTCATAGACCAAACGACAGAGCACTTTACACCAGCCCAACAGCTGAGGAGAAGAGTTAGTGTGACTCCATCTACAAATCAATGCTACAAATCTGCTTTAACAGCGTCAGCGGTGCAATACTCAGATCATGAACATCAGAATACGGTCACCAAAATAGAGCCGGACATTCGCTTAGTTGTTCACGCGTGACACAAGATGAAGACTCTTAAGTGTTTAAGCACAGAGAGGGGTCAGCATTAACACTGAGCAGCACCACTGTGGTCAGGATGCCATGATGGACACTATGGAGAGCCACGTGAGAGTGATCAGATCTGTCTCAATAGCACCACAGCAGAAGCACCGAACACAGAATCAGCAGTGCATTGCTATTAATCTTAATAAGTTTGAGATCATAAAGCGATGACGTGTTCAGCAGTGGTTCCCTGCTCTTTCAAATCTGGGCACCCTGTAATGACCTGGCCCACATCACTGTAGCCAGGGGCATGATGGGAAACAGTTTAGAGATGATTTCTGTGCTATATTAGGTGGATTACGCTCAACATTTCCCTGGTTTGTAAAACATTGGCCATCGCCATCATCAGCAGCAGTGTGGTGAGTAAAGGATGCCCCCGGTGGTGTGGAGCTGTTCAGTTTTGTCACTCATAGACACTCGTGGTTGTGTGGAGTACGGGACACGAGTGCTCTAACCACTGCCTTTCTAAATCATAGTAAGTAGCCTGATGTAGCAGCTAGCACCCTGCTAGCTGTCCCAGTTAATCATGCAGGTTGTTTTAGCTCCAGTTAGACACACGTCCAGCCGGTTGTTCCAACACTTATAGACCAGCAATGTTTTATGCTAGTTAACAACCTTTGCTTTGGGTGTTAAAGGGCACAGAAGTGATGTATAGCTATGCTCCAGAACTGACATGTTTGGGATGATCAGGGCAGTGTTGAGGGCTCATCCTCTCTAGGGTTGAAAGCCTATAATCACCTTCTCTATATCAGGTCTGGAGATCTGCAGAAAGAATGACTGCTTCACCCGTGTTAACATTAGAACCATGGGTGAGGAAACAGTGCTTTGTTTTTAGGTGACGCAAACACTGATGCTTACACTTCCTTCTTCTCCATCCACAGCTGCAGGACAACAACAACAACAACAACAACATCATCTTCAGCTGCAGAACAACAACAACAACATCAACAACAACAACAACATCAATATCACCTACAGCTGCAGCTGCAGGACAACAACAACAACAACAACAACAACAACAACAACAACAACAACATCATCTTCAGCTGTACGCGTGTTCTGTAAATCACCTGCCATTAACAGAGCTAACAGTTGTCCTCAGTTATACAGCAAATGAACGTAACACTATGTGGCGAGGGGGCGTGGCCGAGAGCCGTGGGAACGGGGTGAGGCCACCGCGTAACTGGATACACCTGCGGTGCGCACCTGACTCGGATCCCACGGAAGGAGCTCTGGACCATAAAAGGAGGACCGATGGCAGAGGAAGCCGAGAGAGGACCGGGCCCGGGCATGTTATTTTACTTTTGCTTTCAGTTGTCCGTTTGTTTTGGTTTAGACAGCAGTCTCTGTGAGGAGCTGCCGTCACTGTTATTAATAAATCATTTTAAAGCTCCGTCGGTTCTCCGCCTCCTTCTTCCTGGCGGCCAAAGGGTTGTAAACTTCATTACACACAACCTCCTGAAATACACACACTCCACACAGTGTCTGATAGATGACAGATTTACATGTGTGTTTGTGTGTTTGTGTGTGTGTGTGTTTGTGTGTGTGTGTTTGTTTGTGTGTGTGTGTGTGTGTGTGTGTGTGTGTGTGTGTGTGTGTTTGTGTGTGTGTTTGTGTGTGTGTTTGTGTGTGTTTGTGTGTGTGTGTGTGTGTGTGTGTGTGTGTGTGTGTGTGTGTGTGTGTGTGTGTGTGTATGTGTGTGTGTGTGTTTGTGTGTGTGTGTGTGTTTAATGAAGTAATCTTTACTAACCATAAGTAATGAGGATGCGTCTCATCCTCTGCTGAGCTGGCGTCTCTCTCTTGTCTCCTCATGTTCATAGTTGACTGTGGAAAGGGAAGGTTTCTGGAGAACTGGAACTGCTAAAGCAGATCAGGGGGCTGTTCCAGAAAGCAGGTTATGTGACATAAATGGGTAAGTTTGAGAGTACACTCTTAAAAAAAAAGGTTCCTTGAGGTTCTATATAGAACCTTGGGGTTCTATACTTGGCCAGCAGAACCTTTTACCCAAAAAATGGTTCCATTTAGAACCCTTTGACTGCAAAGAACCTTTTTGATTAAAATGGTTCTATAATTTTTGAATCATAACATAATTATGTAGTAAAGATTATAAAATAATTATAAGTAATAACACAGAGAGACAAAGATTTTTGAGTCAAAACCTAATAAAATGAATGCTGTGGTCAAAAACTTAATCAGTGTACATTATGATGGGATTTTTTATGCAGGTTTGTACAATAGCATATAACTTATAGGCCTAATTTATATATACTCAATGTTTAACATTTTTGACAAATTATTTTGTGAAATAAATAAAATGACCAATTTATTTAGACTGTGCAGTAACATGTTGTTATGGTTTAATAATTTATTTGTAACTAATAATCATAAATAAGCCCTCTGGTGACGTCAGTCATTGACAAGGACATCGTCATGGACCGGTGGTGAAGAGCCTCGAGAGTGAAGGTTAATTTTTCGAAAGGAGAAGTCCACTATTTCAGCTTCATCATTCAGGTATGTTAGTATATTTAATATATATAGTGAAATATTTTGTGTTATGAAGTAAGGTTTCTATTTGATAGAAAATCCCTCGTGTTATATGGTGATACAGATTGAATGGGGGCAACTTTAGCGTTAATATGGATAAACACTGTGCTTGTGATGACCTCGGTCATCACCCTTCGGTTCAGAAATCTGTTAAGTTGAATTTTTTTCTGCTTTTTATTCTAAATAAGTTACAATACCGCTATACTTGTTTGTCAGTACTACTAATTAAATTACTGATAACAGTACACAGCTGTGTTATTTGAAGGCGAGCTTCGAGAGAGTGTGAATGAAGCATGTGCACGTTATTTTAAAAGTAACTTGATATGAGCCGATTTCATCGTGTTTTTTTGTGTTGTTTTTACCTCCAACCTTGAAAAAACGCTCACATTTAGCTTGGTTCGTGTGTGTTTTATCAGTGATTGAGCTAAACTCTGCAAAGTAGTGGACACTACTGCCAGCTTTTGAGACGTTCCCGCTAGTCTGCATAAAACCGTAAGATAGCAGTGCACCTCTCGTGCCCGCACAGGCAGATTCGTGCCCGAGTCTGTGCACGCGCGGGAGGCCAGTCACGGTGGCAAGTTCTTCCTATGGCCAGTCCGCCCCTGAATATTATTGAAACCTTTAAAAAGCCAAACATATTTTAACAATCCATAGACGAAAGATCAGGTCTTATTTATAAAAGACACAAAAATGCAGACTAAATGTATTGTGAAATTATTTATAAATATATATATATATATATATATATATATATATATAGTGCAAAATAAGTTTAAAATAAATATTTTAATGTATATTTTATTTTTCTTCAAACAGCCTGGAAACTGAACTGCATCATAAAACTTGTGCTTGGTATGTATCATTGTTTTAAAATCCAAACAAACTGTATTGTGGTCAGTAAAATGAAATAAATATTATAAAAGACTTCAAGATTGTATTTATCATTACAGAAAAGTGTCATGGGACCCATATTAAGTTTCCAACTTTGATCTGCTGGACACAAGTAGCTTTGAAGAAGAAGGATCCCAGCTTAAAGAAAAACATGTGTCACATCCATAATTGTTTGACATCATCTTCAAGCACACCTGGTACAGTATTGTATTTTATAACGTGCATAATTCAGACTTGTTGGTTGTTGTGTACTGAAAAAATATATCAAAAAAATATTCTATTACTTACTACTGCTGTTTTAATACAGTGAGAACATTAAGGTCGTTGCTTAATAAAAAGTCCTGCAGAGAAGAAATATGTATTGAAAGGTGTAAATTTGCCAACAGGATTCCTTGTTGCAATGTCTTCAAAACAAATGTAAAAATGAAAGGATTTCAGTGGTGAGCTCATAATGATGGGATCAAAAGGAAGTGACCTGGACTGTGAGGGACTTAACACAAGGAAAGTTCATTTCAATACATTTTATGTCAAGATTAATTCTGTGATTTAAATTCATATTTACACACTCTACAAATGCTGTCTTCCTACCTCAGATTGTGATGGACCTAGAATGCGACACCGTTTACGAATAAGTCAAGAACCAAATGAAACACTATTTTCCAGAGTACAGATTATGGAGGGGTCTGCCAAACTAATAGAGCAGTTTCTTCTTCTTGGAGTGCCACAGCTTGTGAGTAACCAAACACTGTTACATTGTGTGCCAAATAGATATGAAAAATCTGTGTATATGACATTTTAAAGCTCATTTGGTAAAGCAATGCATTAGCAATGCCAAATTTGTTCCAGGTCCCACATATTAATAAATGTATAGATTAAACACAATCTACGTCCCTTTGGATAAAAGTATCTGTAAAATATGATGTATGTTATTTGATATGCAGTTATTTTGTTTTGTTCTTATTCTAATTTTATTGTTTTATTTAATGTTCATACTGAATTGAGGTCACTCAGATTTGTCAATTTCATTAAATTCTGTAACAAATGAAGTGACACAGAAACATCTTTAAAAGAAATGGCCCAATAGAAGGGAAGGAAAGAAGGAAGTACTCAGCATTGAAATATTGTTTTACAGAAATCCAAAGATCCTAACAGCTCTCCTGATTCCGTCAAGGCTTGAAGTGTCAGCATTACGATGGCCAACACTCGCTCACTATCCTTCTGCTCCCTCATTTATCAGAGGCACCACAGTAGAATGAATTAGCAATTACTCTTCACTTTCCAGCCGCAACCCAGCACTGGGAAACACCCATACACTCTCTCATACACCTGCACACATTCACTCACTGTGGCCAATTCACCAATACCGTACGCATGCCTTTGGACTGTGGGGGCAACTGGAGCACCCAGAGGAAACCCACACAAACACTGGGAGAACTTGCAAACTTCACACAGAAACACCCACTGACCCAGTCAGAACTCGAACCAGTGACCTTCTTGCTGTGATGTGACAGTTCTAACAAGTGAGCCACTGTGCCACCCATGGAAAAAACTATTTACATTATAAGAGAGGCCGGAAAACATGGACATGCTACAGGTTGTGGAATGGCTGTTCTCAATGTTTTGTATAATCATTTTGCAAATTTTTGTGTGCGATTAAGCTCTTTGTTCAATAACCTTTATTGAAAATTATGTATAAAAATGAATGTTGCCATGACCAACACATACATGTACCGTCAACTTGTTGAAATTGTAGTGTTATTTAATAGATGTTTGTGTATTGTTTCTGTCTGCATTGTAATATATTTTTCATGATTTTAGAGATGTATGAAAGTTAAGTTTTGTATTCGTTCAATCAGTAAACAAGCTTACAAATGTTTATTAAAAAGTAAAATCATTAAAATTATATTGTTGAATGCCATTAAGCTGTTAATTATGTTTACTAATTAAATAGTAAAAAGGTATAATGTTTAGAGGTAGATCTTATACAATTACGCGGAGGTGCAATTTTAAATATTATTTAAAACTTATTTTGTGAAGTAAATTGAATAAATTTAAACAATTTGAATTTTCTGCATTGGTTTTATTTTGTATTCAATAATAAATAACATTAATTCAATAATAAATAAAGAACCTTCAAATAGTTGTAAATAGAACCATGTAACTTGAATTCAAAGAACCATTTGGGGTTCTATTTAATGAACCCTTAAAATGGTTCTATTTAGAACCTTTTTGGGGTTCCATATATGAAGCGCTTGATAGAACCATTTTTGGTTCTATATAGAACCGTTTCTTTTAAGAGTGCACACACACAAACACCCACACACAGTTCTCGAGTATATGATGATGTATACTGTCAAAATAACAGATCGTGTGTGACTTATAAACACTTACCGTGCACGCAGAGTAGCGGCATGCAGTTCCGGTCCCGCAAACCGAAACAGAAACCAGCCGGACTGAAGCGCTGAGAGCGGAACAGCGAGCACGCGCAAACAGAGCCTCCTCGGGGGCGCGCTCGCTCGCTACAAAGACAAGAACGCGCGGCTCGTACAACCGATGTTGCTAACAAAGCAATTGTTTGCTAGATTTAGCCACTTATTTTTATCAAACAGCAGCTAGCAACAGATTTAGCAGTTTTTAACATTCACTTGGCCACTTTTAGCAATTTTTTAAAAGTGTCTCTCAGAGCAGCGGCTGCAGCTTCACTCGGTGCACTCTCAGAAATAAAGGCACAGGAGCAGTCACTGGGGCTGTACCGTTATAAAAGATTCAGGTTTGTACCCAAAAGTCCTCAGTGGCACCTCAAAAGTGCATATCAGTGCCCGGATGTAATTAAAAAGTACCTTTGAGGTGCCATTATGAACCCTTTATGTACAAATATAAACCTTTTACACAGGTACTGGCCCAGAGACAGCTCCAAGCCTTGATTTCCGAGAGTGGAGTGAATCACTAGCTCAGATTGCTTTCATAACTGTTCGTTTACTGATATTTGTTAACCTGTATAATTGTTGGTCATTTAGGAAGCAACACATTCCAATAGTGCTGCACTGTCGTCACTTTCACAAGCGTGTTCATTTCACAAGTTATATAAGTTATATAAAAATAAACACATTTTAGAAAAGTGTTTGTCTTACTCTTACAAACAGTCCGCTAAAATTTCATACAAATATAAATGGACATGTTTCAGATGATGTTTGAGCTGAGACGGCCAGTCAATCTGAGAAAACATTCATTATATTGTACACTGCATCGTGATGAGTTTTGAGCTGCGATTCCGCCATGACGTCATCACGCACAGTATTAGCTAATAAGAACAGTTCACTGTGCATCTGGAGGTAATGCTTGAATATACAGACAGGAGACACATGCAGAGAGGCTGATCATGGTGAGGGAATAAATCACAAACATACAAACAGCATCCTCGAGTACAGACCGGCAATACAGCTCTGATAAAACTACAGAGAACAGAGCAGCCTTTAATGACCCGATCATGAGCGACTCAATCTAAAAGAGCAGATGAACAAGTCTGAATCATGATTAATAACTCAACATGACGAGACGCACAGCAGAAATGATAATGACTTAACGCATTCAGTCATGTTGATAACTGTGGATATAGAGCTCAGCGCTGCAGGATCTGGGTCATCCCCCTCACATCACCCTCTCTGCCGGGTAACCCATTCCCTCATCACCGACTCCAGTCATCTAGAGAAACTCTCATTATATAAGGAGGATTACCACAGATGAAGCTCCTCAATCCGCATCACGACTGACTGATGATGGAGTTCTGACAGGTACAGTACTGACTGAGCTTTAACTCAGATCAGGTCTATAAATGCCCTTTACCAGAGTTTACTGTAGCGTCACACACATCTCAGTCTGGGTTTACACTTCAGGAGCTCCTCTTCACACACTGGGCATGCTGGGAAACCAGACGACTGTAGAG
>NC_141023.1:80000-85000 GCF_052040795.2 Danio rerio
CACACATGACTCCAGCAGTTATAACAGCACACAGACGCGACTCCAGCAGTTATAACAGCACACACACATGACTCCAGCAGTTATAACAGCACACAGACGCGACTCCAGCAGTTATAACAGCACACAGACGCGACTCCAGCACTTATAACAGCACACAGACGCCACTCCAGCAGTTATAACAGCACACAGACGCCACTCCAGCGGTTATAACAGCACACAGACGCGACTCCAGCAGTTATAACAGCACACAGACGCGACTCCAGCAGTTATAACAGCACACAGACGCGACTCCAGCAGTTATAACAGCACACAGACGCGACTCCAGCAGTTATAACAGCACACAGACGTGACTCCAGCAGTTATAACAGCACACAGACGCGACTCCAGCAGTTATAACAGCACACAGACGCGACTTCAGCAGTTATAACAGCACACAGACGCGACTCCAGCAGTTATAACAGCACACACACATGACTCCAGCAGTTATAACAGCACACAGACGCGACTCCAGCAGTTATAACAGCACACACACATGACTCCAGCAGTTATAACAGCACACAGACGCGACTCCAGCAGTTATAACAGCACACAGACGCGACTCCAGCACTTATAACAGCACACAGACGCCACTCCAGCAGTTATAACAGCACACAGACGCCACTCCAGCGGTTATAACAGCACACAGACGCGACTCCAGCAGTTATAACAGCACACAGACGCGACTCCAGCAGTTATAACAGCACACAGACGCGACTCCAGCAGTTATAACAGCACACAGACGCGACTCCAGCAGTTATAACAGCACACAGACGCGACTTCAGCAGTTATAACAGCACACAGACGCCACTCCAGCAGTTATAACAGCACACAGACGCGACTTCAGCAGTTATAACAGCACACAGACGCGACTCCAGCAGTTATAACAGCACACAGACGCCACTCCAGCAGTTATAACAGCACACAGACGTGACTCCAGCAGTTATAACAGCACACAGACGCGACTCCAGCAGTTATAACAGCACACAGACGCGACTCCAGCAGTTATAACAGCACACACACATGACTCCAGCAGTTATAACAGCACACAGACGCGACTCCAGCAGTTATAACAGCACACAGACGCGACTCCAGCAGTTATAACAGCACACACACATGACTCCAGCAGTTATTACAGCACACAGACGCGACTCCAGCAGTTATAACAGCACACACACACATGACTCCAGCAGTTATAACAGCACACAGACGCGACTCCAGCAGTTATAACAGCACACAGACATGACTCCAGTAGTTATTACAGCACACAGACGTGACTCCAGTGGTTATAACAGCACACAGACGCGACTCCAGCAGTTATAACAGCACACACACATGACTCCAGCAGTTATAACAGCACACAGACGCCACTCCAGCAGTTATAACAGCACACAGACGCGACTCCAGCAGTTATAACAGCACACAGACGCCACTCCAGCAGTTATAACAGCACACAGACGCGACTCCAGCAGTTATAACAGCACACAGACATGACTCCAGCAGTTATAACAGCACACAGACGCGACTCCAGCAGTTATAACAGCACACAGACATGACTCCAGCAGTTATAACAGCACACAGACGCCACTCCAGCAGTTATAACAGCACACAGACGCGACTCCAGCAGTTATAACAGCACACAGACGCCACTCCAGCAGTTATAACAGCACACAGACGCGACTCCAGCAGTTATAACAGCACACAGACGCCACTCCAGCAGTTATAACAGCACACACACATGACTCCAGCAGTTATAACAGCACACAGACGCGACTCCAGCAGTTATAACAGCACACACACATGACTCCAGCAGTTATAACAGCACACAGACGCGACTCCAGCAGTTATAACAGCACACAGACGCGACTCCAGCAGTTATAACAGCACACAGACATGACTCCAGCAGTTATAACAGCACACAGACGCCACTCCAGCAGTTATAACAGCACACAGACGCGACTCCAGCAGTTATTACAGCACACAGACGCGACTTCAGCAGTTATAACAGCACACACACATGACTCCAGCAGTTATAACAGCACACAGACGCGACTCCAGCAGTTATAACAGCACACACACATGACTCCAGCAGTTATAACAGCACACAGACGCGACTCCAGCAGTTATAACAGCACACACACATGACTCCAGCAGTTATAACAGCACACAGACGAGACTCCAGCAGTTATAACAGCACACAGACGCGACTCCAGCACTTATAACAGCACACAGACGCCACTCCAGCAGTTATAACAGCACACAGACGCGACTCCAGCGGTTATAACAGCACACAGACGCGACTCCAGCGGTTATAACAGCACACAGACGCCACTCCAGCGGTTATAACAGCACACAGACGCGACTCCAGCAGTTATAACAGCACACAGACGCGACTCCAGCAGTTATAACAGCACACAGACGCGACTCCAGCAGTTATAACAGCACACAGACGCGACTCCAGCAGTTATAACAGCACACAGACGCGACTCCAGCAGTTATAACAGCACACAGACGCGACTTCAGCAGTTATAACAGCACACAGACGCCACTCCAGCAGTTATAACAGCACACAGACGCGACTCCAGCAGTTATAACAGCACACAGACGCGACTTCAGCAGTTATAACAGCACACAGACGCGACTCCAGCAGTTATAACAGCACACAGACGCCACTCCAGCAGTTATAACAGCACACAGACGCCACTCCAGCAGTTATAACAGCACACAGACGTGACTCCAGCAGTTATAACAGCACACAGACGTGACTCCAGCAGTTATAACAGCACACAGACGCGACTCCAGCAGTTATAACAGCACACAGACGCGACTCCAGCAGTTATAACAGCACACAGACATGACTCCAGCAGTTATAACAGCACACAGACGTGACTCCAGCAGTTATAACAGCACACAGACGCGACTCCAGCAGTTATAACAGCACACAGACGCGACTTCAGCAGTTATAACAGCACACAGACGCGACTCCAGCAGTTATAACAGCACACAGACGCCACTCCAGCAGTTATAACAGCACACAGACGCGACTCCAGCAGTTATAACAGCACACAGACGCCACTCCAGCAGTTATAACAGCACACAGACGCGACTCCAGCAGTTATAACAGCACACAGACGCGACTCCAGCAGTTATAACAGCACACAGACGCCACTCCAGCAGTTATAACAGCACACAGACGCCACTCCAGCAGTTATAACAGCACACAGACGCCACTCCAGCAGTTATAACAGCACACAGACGCCACTCCAGCAGTTATAACAGCACACAGACGCCACTCCAGCAGTTATAACAGCACACAGACGCCACTCCAGCAGTTATAACAGCACACAGACGCCACTCCAGCAGTTATAACAGCACACAGACGCCACTCCAGCAGTTATAACAGCACACAGACGCCACTCCAGCAGTTATAACAGCACACAGACGCGACTGCAGCAGTTATAACAGCACACAGACACCACTCCAGCAGTTATAACAGCACACAGACGTGACTCCAGCAGTTATAACAGCACACAGACGCGACTCCAGCAGTTATAACAGCACACAGACGAGACTCCAGCAGTTATAACAGCACACAGACGCCACTCCAGCAGTTATAACAGCACACAGACGTGACTCCAGCAGTTATAACAGCACACAGACACCACTCCAGCAGTTATAACAGCACACAGACGCGACTCCAGCAGTTATAACAGCACACAGACGCCACTCCAGCAGTTATAACAGCACACAGACATGACTCCAGCAGTTATAACAGCACACAGACGTGACACCAGCAGTTATAACAGCACACAGACGTGACACCAGCGGTTATATGAGCTGTACCTTGGAGTGTGTGGGAATGTCGAAGTTGATGACGCAGTCCACGTGTGGGATGTCGAGTCCTCGTGACGCAACATCCGTTGCCAGCAGCACCGAGCGGGACTTCGACTTAAACTTGTTGAGGGCACCGAGACGCTTGTTCTGCGCACACACACACACACACACACACACACACACACACACACACACACACACACACACACACACACACACACACACACACACACACAGATCAGCTGAACGCACACACATGCACAGGTCAGCGGTGATGCCTCCACAGGTGTGCTGGTGTACCTGGCTCATCTGGCCGTGCAGAGGGATGGCGGTGATGCCCAGGTTGCGCAGCAGCAGCGCCACACGCTGGGTGTTGTTGCAGGTGCCGCAGAACACCATGAAGGAGTTTCCCGCCAGCTCGTTCAGGATGGAGACCAGATAACAGTCCTGCACACACAGACACACACACACTGAGTGCTGGAGGAGAGGATACACACACACACACGTCCTGTGCGCAGAGAGAGAGAGACAGACGGACCTTATATTTGGAGGGGATGAAGATGTAGAACTGCTGCAGTTTGTCCACTGTAGCGTATTTGCTGGAGACGGAGCATTTCACTGGGTCCTGCAGAGCTGCACGCTGGAGCTTCTGCACCTAAACACACACACACACACACACACACACACTACATGTGTTAAATATTTATCACACACACACTACATGAATCATACATTTATTACACACCCATGTCGTGTTATTTACACTCAGCGGCCACTTTATTAGGTACACCTCACTAGTACCGGGTCGGACCTCTTTCACCTTCAGATCTGCTTTAACTCTTGATGTCAGAGATTCAGCAAGCTACTGGAAATCTTCCTCAGAGATTTTGCTCCATATTGTCATGATAGCATCACACAGTTGCTGCAGATTTGTCGGCTGCACATCCATGATGCCAATCTCCCGTTCCACCACATCCCAAAGCTGCTCTATTGGATTGAGCTCTGGTGACTGTGGAGGCCATTTGAGTACAGTGAACTCATCGTCATGTTCACCAGTCTGAGATGATTGAGCTTTATGACATGCTGCGTTATCCTGCTGGAAGTAGATCAGCAGTTTCTGAAATACTCAG
>NC_141023.1:87500-100000 GCF_052040795.2 Danio rerio
TCTTCTCCTCCGCCGCTTGTCGCTGCTCCGCCATGTTGCCGAGCGTAACACACGTGCTCAAACACCGGAAGTGACGGAGAGCGCGTCGTCAGCAGGACACGCCGCTGGAGTTTGAGCTGATCCTGCATCTGTGAATGTTGACAGCATCTTCATCTGTAGAGCAGATGCAGCAGCAGCAGCTGCGGGAATAACATCTGCTGCTGGAGTCCTGTAACTGTGCTGGAGTAACAGTAAAGGTCTGCTCATCTGCTGAAGCGCGAGTAAACACAGCTCATCATAATGCGCTCATGATGAGTAAAGAGTCGCTGCTTCTCCAGCGGGACACACAGGCGATATTCATCTACATGTAGTTCCTCTTATTTGTGTAAGCAACTTTAAAAATTAAAGACCAATAACAATAAAATATACACTTAAATCATTGTAAGGGTTAGGTTTTTAAAAGGTTTAATCCGGATTTAGTAATCCTGTTTTTGTGGTCCGGGATCGCGTAATCCAGCTTACTTTTGGAGCCAGTTTTTCAAAACAACATTGGACTGGATCAATCTGATCCGGATAGGAGCTTTTCAGGATCAGTAAATGTGGATAAGCAGTGCTCAAACAGGAGAGGAGAGCACAGTGTAGAACTCTCGACATGTACAGAGCAGCGAGGATGGCCAGTGTGGGGTCAATATAAAAATGAAAGGTGTTTTAAACTAAATGTGGATTTTTATTTGGTTTGCACATGTACTTGCTGATTTCAAGGAATACATTTTTAATCTTCCGAGAGTAATTAATTAAATGAATTAAAACTACATTATTTCATTTACCAGAAACAAAAATATAACATACATACATACATACATTATTTATACACACACACGCGGACACACACATATATACATACATTACATACATATATATATATAGTCCAGGACTGATACTCGAGGACTATAAATATATATATAAACACTATAGCTGGAAATATATAACACTGAATACAGTATTTTTTGTGTGCCACCCCAAGATTTAGTGTGGCCTCTTTCTTACAATAACCTGCCTAATTACCCTAACCTGCCTAGTTTCCCTAATTACCCTAGTGAAGCCTTTACATGTCACTGTAAGCTGTATAGAAGTGTCTTGAAGAATATCTAGTCTAATATTATTTACTGTCATCATGACAAAGAGGAAATAAATCAGTTATTAGAGATCAGTTATCAGGTGGTGTAATAATTCTGACTTCAGCTTGTAACATTTCCTTAATAACTCTGGGTTCCCAGACAGTAACTCACTGTCAAATAAGTCAAATATATATATATATTATATATATATATATATAGGTATACATGTATGGCTCTGACTGTGTACTAACCTTCATCACTGCTAGGGATGGGGACTTTATACAGTGAAGGGTACTAATATCCACTAATATATAGTCGAACAAATGAGCTTAAACTATTAAAATGCAACATATAGTGCAAGACATCATGCATAAACATCATTCTGACCATCTTGTATAAATATTATAGCGGTCTCCATCGTGCTGCAGGACACGGCATGTGGTGAAGATACTCAGACTTCAGCGTTAGTTCTTTCACAGTAGTGTGCAGTGTACCATCATGTCAGGCTACAGTGACTGCAGTGCACACGCGTGTGTGACGAGGTGTATAGTGCAAAACCTGCAAACATCACATGAATAAATTAAGGAGTGTTTATATGGAGCTTTCCAAACTCTCCACATGTTATTTCTGCATCATCAAGTTCCACACTGCAGCTGAGGCTCCGGCACGTCTGCATGAATAATGAGGCGTTCACAGCAGCTCACCTGCTCTTCATCGCTGGCTCGACAGGCATGTGCTGATAAACTCTGTAAACTCCAGCAGCAGTGAAGAGACTGTTCACCCGCGGAGCACTCTTCTCTCTCTGCTGCGGCGCTGATGTGGTTCTCGGGCGCCATGTTCTGGTTCTGTTGCATCACTGTGTGTGTTTATTGTCTGCTCAGTAATGGAGATGATGTAAACACTTCAGGCCAATCCTACTCCAGTCAAAGACAAATACAGCTTTAAAACACTAGTCTGAGTTTATTTCTAAACTAATTTCCAAGATCACGTGCTCATGACTGTTCTCAGCTGATCCAGCATCAGCTCATGATCCAATCAGAACCCAGCCCTACCTCCCCTCCTTTCCAGATGGGCGACCTATCAGCCCAGTGTTAGCACTGTTGTCTCTGGTTAGAGTCTCTACTAAACCAGATGCCATTTCTGTGTGGAGTTTTGCTGGTTCTCCCCGTGCTCGTGTGTGTTTTTCCTTCCACTGTTTAAATTACACCATATCCATATGGATACCATGTCAGCTCTTAGCGAGTTCCCCTCTCCTCACTCATCCATATCCATACTTTAGCTGGAAATAAGCCACAGGGAGTTCATCGAGATCTACCCGAGCTCAAACTCCCCTGGCGCCCTGCAAACGGGAGGGAGCCCCAGACTCCAGGATCTTCTGAGCTCAGGGCTCTCTCCCGGGACAGCATGCCAAGCTTTATAGTCAATCATCAGCTCAGTGTCCACTGCTGGAAAAGTACAAGTTCTCACAGGCCACAGAAACAGCTGCAGTGTGCTGAGAGCAGAACATCCCTCTGTCCTGAACGCTCCAGTACATCATGTGATCAGTGCAGGGACGCTCACATTAACCGTTAACCGTTAAGCGAAAGGGTGCACTTTTGACCGATAAATGTTCTCAGTTCAACACTTTAAAATCATTATTATTATTATTATATTGTCACTTAATAATAACATTAAAGTTATTAGTAGTATTGTTATATCCTTATGCATTTTAAAATAATAAATACCACAGTCACATGACCCTGCAGCCCAAGAGCGGTTACTCACTGAAGCTGAGCAGGGCTGAGCCTGGTCAGTGTCTGGATGGAGAGCACATGGGAACACTAGGTTGCTGTTGGAAGTGGTGTTAGTGAGGCCAGCAGGGGGCGCTCAGCCTGTGGTCTGTGTGAGTCCTAATGCCCCAGTATAGTGAAGGGGACTCTACACTGTCAGTGGGTGCCGTCTTTCGGATGAGATGTTAAAGCGAGCTCCTGACTCTCTGTGCTCATTAATATCCCCATGGCACTTCTCGTGAAAGAGCAGAGGTGTAACCCCGGTGTCCTGGCCGAAGTCCCTCTATCGGCCCTTACGATCATGGCCTCCCAATCATCCCCTTCCACTGACTTGGCTCTATCACTGTCTCTCCACTCCACCAATAGCTGGTGTGTGGTGAAGCACTGGCGCCGTTGTCCTGTGGCTGCCAGAGCATCATCCAAGTGGAGCTGCACACTGGTGGTGGTGTGGTGTGGAGAGACCCCCCCCCCCCCCCATCATTATTGTGAAGTGCTTTGGTGTATGACCATACACAGTAAATGCGCTATATAAACACACATTACATGAATAAATTTACGACACATATTTGTTAAGAACACACGGTCCTTTACACTTGCAATCACGCATGATTACAGAGGTCGCGTGTTTTCACAGAAGCAAAATGAAGAGAGCAAAAAGAAGTACCGCTTGGGACCATTATGACAGAAAGGCAGACGAAGTTACTTGCAAAATATGCAACGCGGTATTAAAATACAGCAGTAGTACAAGTACAATGCAATATCACACATCCACCTGCATTCTGTGATGAAGGACAACGAATGCTGCCCTCCATGTTATCAGGGAGAAGATGTGATGTAGGAGATCTGAGGAGATAACTCAGAGAATATGCTTAATGATAGTAAAAGACATTTTGCCTGTCAGTGTCGTATGTGGTGAAGGTCTTCAAGAGCTGCTGAGATATATAGAACGCAATTACGATATTCCCTCAAGAGCTACTATTACCCACAGAATCGAGACCTGTTTGGAGGAGAGAAACAAGTCGCTTAAAACACAACTCAGCTGCACAAAGTTTGAGGCCCTCACGACTGCCTGCTGGACCGCCCTCACAGCTGAACGCTATACAGCAGTCACTCGTCACTACATCAAGTTAATTCAGCTCCTCCATTAACAGAGTATGGTGAACAGACACATGGCGGAGGACCTGACAGCTAAATCAGGGGATGCAGTGGAGACCTGGGCTCTGCATGGTAAAGTGTCTGCATGTGTTCATGACAATGCACAGAACATCGTGGCGGAAACTCTCCAGGGCGAGTGAACTGTGGCTCAGCGCCCTGTTCTGCGCATACACTGCAGCTCGCTGTAAATGATGGATTCAACATGTGTGTGCATCACGTCATCGCTGCAGCTGGGCGGCTTGTCAGACATTTCAACCATACAAGGAAGCAAAACAGGAGCAAATGCAACTGTCAAACAGCAGCTCATCCAGGCATGCAGGACACGATGGACCTCGCTGTGTGACATGTGCGGGAGGCTTCTTGAACAGAGGGGGGCTATTACAGCGGGTCTGTCTGACAGAATGACAACAAAAATGCAAGATGCCAGAACCCTCGAGATGCGAGACGAACACTGGCATATAATGGCTGAGATTGCGGCAGTGTTGGAAACTTTAAAAGGTGCCACCACAGTAACGTCTGCAGAAAAATACATGTCAATATCCAACATTTACCCCATCATCTTCAGCCTCCGCAACACGCATCTGATGAGGGCCGAGGAGGATGACTTCAGAGGGGCAGAGCTCAAGGCGAAAGTTCGGCAGTGCTTAAGCGTCCGCATGGGGGTGGGTAGATATTATTATTATTATTATTACTAAAAAGAAGCGGCGAAGGCCAAACTTATAAACATGTGCTCTGCTTTAAAAACGGCCACGGGTGACGCTGGTGCCCACAGCACACAATCCAGCCAGAGCAATGCCATGATGTTGCTCCTTGGAGAAGATCATGCCTCCCTATAAGAAGACACTGGTCCTCCAGAAGCAGAGGTGGCCATTTATCTGAGAGAATACGATTTGGATATGAATCCTCTTGACTGCTGGAAAGCAAATGAAAGGCGCTTCCCGACGCTGGCCGTTCTAGCGAGGCGTTATCTCTGTATTCCCGGGACATCTGTGCCATCTGAGGGTCTTTTCTGCCGCAGGATTACCCGTCAACAGGCTGCGCTCCAGACTATCCCCACAGCACGCAGATGTGTCACTGTTTAAATGAAAACACTTTGCTGTTTAGGGTAGGCCTGTTTTTATTTGACAGAGGAAAAACACTTTGGATAATTGGAGAGAACTACATCGCTAGGCTAGGTTCTTTAAAATAATCCAGTCAATGGTTTCGTTTAGCCTAGCCTACTCTTGCAGTTTAATGAAGTGAAAATATTATGTGCAGGACTGCAGGCCATTCAGTTTAATTTATTTAGCCCTATATTCTGTTTTCCATGCTGTTGGAAACGCTGCTGGTGCAGGGATATGTGTATCCAGGTTCTTTGTTCTGTAATTAGCTGTCAGCACACGTTAAATCAATGTTTTAAAATGCAATATTTAATGTGTCAAACACTCGTCAATTCCTTCTTCTTTCAATCTTTTTTTCATTAAATGACAATTCATTAATCAGTTAATATTGGGAAAAACAGCAGCAGTTGTTGTTGGGAAAATTACCTGAAATGAGTATCCCTTGATTAAATGCATAGGCCCAGGTCTATTTTCTGTGGGCGATCTCAAATCGAGCTATGTATAAAACACAACATTAGACGAGCAGCATATTCCGGTTCTTAAAGGATTCAGTCAGTGTTTTCCTTTCATAATCTAAATTGGTCATTTAAGTGTAAAAAGCAGGCCTTTTATTTTATTCTTCTTATGTTTAGTTTATTCTTTTTTTCGATGCTGTTGGACCCCGCAGATGCGTGAATATGCTCTGTTGTTCTGTCTGCTGCTGCTCGCATGTTAAATAAACCTCAATTTAATTTGTCACAAAATACACACGAGAATTATTCATTTATTTTTATTAAATACTAATTTAATAATAATCTGACCAGCTAACCGTTATTAACCCGGTTAACGAGCTGCGGTTGTCGGTTGGCAAAATTATCGGAAGTGAGCATCCCTAGATCAGTGTTTGAGCTAAATCTCTACACACACCAAACACTGATCTCACATCCTGACAGAGGAGCCCTCAAACACCACTGCATCAACACTGAGCACACTCTACAGGTGTGTGTCCACTGAAGCGCTCCATTATAAACACACACACAAGATGATGATGATGATGATGAAGATCAGAGTTACTGGAGCAGTGAGGGATTAAAGAACACATCATTACACCATAACCCTGTGCTCAGTGTTTATTACCTGCTCCACTCCTGCTGCTCAGCTCTAATACACACATAATACACTCATCAGGACATCAGAGTCAGCTCAACTGTTTATTGACATTACACACACACGCACGCACGCACGCACGCACGCACGCACGCACGCACGCACGCACGCACGCACGCACGCACGCACGCACACACACACACACACACACAAACACACACACACACACCTGTACTGTGACCAATATCTGCAAGCACGCACACACACACACACACACACGCACACACACACACACACACCTGTACTGTGACCAATATCTGCAAGCACGCACACACACACACACACACACACACACACACACACACACACCTCAGAGCAGCCCCTCCATCTCCCGCATGAAGGCCTCGTACACCTGGTCTTTGGTCTTCAGGTTAGGCGGGGTGGGGGCGTGGGCGATGGGCGGGGCCTGGTGGGCAGGGGTCTGCTGATTGGCTGGTGGGCGCTCCTCCTCCCTGCGCCCTGTCCCCCCTGCCCGGTCTCTGCGCACGCGGAGCGCTGTGGGCACGAAGCGCGTCACCTCCGCCTTGGGGTTGATGATCTGCGGTTTGGCGGAGATGGTGGCCCCGCCCCCCTGTGCAGAAGCGCCACCCGAACCCGCCACCGTGGCCCGCTTCTCGATGGTGGGGGCCAGTGGATTGGCTGTGGTGCCGGGGGGCGGCGGCATCTGCAGGGCAGAGCCGCTTGGAGCACCCTCATTGGACGAGGCAGCGGGAGACTTCTGACGGGGGACGATGCTGGGTGGAGCACTGAGCACATTGGGGTTGAGCGGGGGCGGGAACAGCGAGAGGGGTGGAGCCATACGTGGTGGGCCGGCGCGCGGGGGAGGGGGAGGTGGCGGCATTCCTGCAGATACAAACACACACACACATTACAAATAACCTATGCTAAACACAATAAAGCATCACTTGTGTTACAGATGATTTTAGTTTGCCCTCACCAGCAATATAGTTACGCTAGTTATCATCTGCTAGCGTAGGTGCTAATAGTTATTATCGGCTGCTGCTATAGAGACTAATATAGTTATCGTTATAGTTATCATACGCTGGTGTAGACGCTAATACAGTTATCGTTATAGTTATCATCCGCTGGTGTAGAGGCTAATATAGTTATCGTTATAGTTATCGTCCGCAGGTGTAGAGGCTAATATAGTTATCGTTATAGTTATCGTCCGCTAGTGTAGAGGCTAATATAGTTATCGTTATAGTTATCGTCCGCTGGTGTAGACGCTAATATAGTTATCGTTATAGTTATCTTCCGCTAGTGTAGAGGCTAATATAGTTATCGTTATAGTTATTGTCCGCTGGTGTAGACGCTAATATAGTTATCGTTATAGTTATCATCTGCAGGTGTAAAGACTAATATAATTATCGTTATAGTTATCGTCCGCTGGTGTAGACGCTAATATAGTTATCGTTATAGTTATCATCTGCAGGTGTAGAGGCTAATATAGTTATCGTTATAGTTATCGTCCGCTAGTGTAGAGGCTGATATAGTTATCGTTATAGTTATTGTCCGCTGGTGTAGACGCTAATATATTTATCGTTATGGTTATCGTCTGCTGGTGTAAAGACTAATATAATTACCGTTATAGTTATCATCCGCTGGTGTAGAGGCTAATATAGTTATCGTTATAGTAATCGTCCGCTGGTGTAAAGACTAATATAATTACCGTTATAGTTATCATCCGCTGGTGTAGAGGCTAATATAGTTATCGTTATAGTTATCGTCCCCAGGTGTAGAGGCTAATATAGTTATCGTTATAGTTATCGTCCGCTGGTGTAGATGCTAATATAGTTATCTTTATAGTTATCTTCCGCTAGTGTAGAGGCTAATAAAGTTATCATTATTGTTATCGTCCGCTAGTGTAGAGGCTAATATAGTTATCGTTATAGTTATTGTCCGCTGGTGTAGACGCTAATATATTTATCGTTATAGTTATCGTCCGCTGGTGTAAAGACTAATATAATTATCGTTATAGTTATCGTCCGCTGGTGTAGACGCTAATATAGTTATCATTATAGTTATCATCTGCAGGTGTAGAGGCTAATATAGTTATCGTTATAGTTATTGTCCGCTAGTGTAGAGGCTGATATAGTTATCGTTATAGTTATTGTCCGCTGGTGTAGACGCTAATATATTTATCGTTATAGTTATCGTCCGCTGGTGTAAAGACTAATATAATTATCGTTATAGTTATCGTCCGCTGGTGTAGACGCTAATATAGTTATCGTTATAGTTATCGTCCGCTAGTGTAGAGGCTGATATAGTTTTCGTTATAGTTATTGTCCGCTGGTGTAGACGCTAATATATTTATCGTTATAGTTATCGTCTGCTGGTGTAAAGACTAATATAATTACCGTTATAGTTATCATCCGCTGGTGTAGATGCTAATATAGTTATCGTTATAGTTATCGTCCCCAGGTGTAGAGGCTAATATAGTTATCGTTACAGTTATTGTCCGCTAGTGTAGAGGCTAATATAGTTATCGTTATAGTTATCGTCCGCTGGTGTAGACGCTAATATAGTTATCTTTATAGTTATCTTCCGCTAGTGTAGAGGCTAATAAAGTTATCGTTATTGTTATCGTCCGCTAGTGTAGAGGCTAATATAGTTATCGTTATAGTTATTGTCCGCTGGTGTAGACGATAATATATTTATCGTTATAGTTATCGTCCGCTGGTGTAGAGGCTAATATAGTTATCGTTATCGTCCGCTAGTGTAGAGGGTAATATAGTTATCGTTATAGTTATCATCCGCTGGTGTAGACACTAATATATTTATCGGTATAGTTATCGTCCGCTGGTGTAAGGGTTAATATAGTTATCGCCCGCTGGTGTAGAGGCTAATATAGTTATCGTTATAGTTATCATCCGCTGGTGTAGACACTAATATATTTATCGGTATAGTTATCGTTATAGTTATCGTCCGCTGGTGTAGACACTAATATAGTTATCGTCCACTGGTGTACAGGCCAATATAATTATCGTTATAGTTATCGTCTGCTGGTGTAGAGGCTAATATAGTTATCGTTATAGTTATCGTCCGCTGGTGTAGAGGCTAATATAGTTATCGTTATAGTTACCGTCTGCTGGTGTAAAGGCAAATATAGTTATTGTTATAGTTATCGTCCGCTGGTGTAGAGGCTAATATAGTTATCGTTATAGTTATCATCCGCTGGTGTAGAGGCTAATATAGTTATCATTATAGTTATCGTCCGCTGGTGTAGAGGCTAATATAGTTATCGTTATAGTTATCGTCCGCTGGTGTAGAGGCTAATATAGTTATCGTTATAGTTATCGTCCACTGGTGTAGAGGCTAATATAGTTATCGTTATAGTAATCGTCCGCTGGTGTAGAGGCTAATATAGTTATCGTTATAGTTATTGTCCGCTGGTGTAGAGGCTAATATAGTTATCGTTATAGTTATCGTCCGCTGGTGTAGAGGCTAATATAGTTATCGTTATAGTTATCGTCCGCTGGTGTAGAGGCTAATATAGTTATCGTTATAGTAATCGTCCGCTGGTGTAGAGGCTAATATAGTTATCGTTATAGTTATTGTCCGCTGGTGTAGAGGCTAATATAGTTATCGTTATAGTTATTGTCCGCTGGTGTAGAGGCTAATATAGTTATCGTTATAGTTATCGTCCGCTGGTGTAGAGGCTAATATAGTTATCGTTATAATAATCGTCCGCTGGTGTAGAGGCTAATATAGTTATCGTTATAGTTATTGTCCGCTGGTGTAGAGGCTAATATAGTTATCGTTATAGTTATTGTCCGCTGGTGTAGAGGCTAATATAGTTATCGTTATAGTAATCGTCCGCTGGTGTAGAGGCTAATATAGTTATCGTTATAGTTATCGTCCGCTGGTGTAGAGGCTAATATAGTTATCGTTATAGTTACCGTCTGCTGGTGTAAAGGCAAATATAGTTATCGTTATAGTTATCGTCCGCTGGTGTAAGGGTTAATATAGTTATCGCCCGCTGGTGTAGAGGCTAATATAGTTATCGTTATAGTTATCATCCGCTGGTGTAGACACTAATATATTTATCGGTATAGTTATCGTCCGCTGGTGTAGAGGCTAATATAGTTATCGTTATAGTTATCGTCCGCTGGTGTAGACGCTAATATAGTTATCGTCCACTGGTGTACAGGCCAATATAATTATCGTTATAGTTATCGTCTGCTGGTGTAGAGGCTAATATAGTTATCGTTATAGTTATCGTCCGCTGGTGTAGAGGCTAATATAGTTATCGTTATAGTTATCGTCCACTGGTGTACAGGCCAATATAATTATCGTTATAGTTATCGTCCGCTGGTGTAGAGGCTAATATAGTTATCGTTATAGTTATCATCCGCTGGTGTAGAGGCTAATATAGTTATCATTATAGTTATCGTCCGCTGGTGTAGAGGCTAATATAGTTATCGTTATAGTTATCGTCCGCTGGTGTAGAGGCTAATATAGTTATCGTTATAGTTATCGTCCACTGGTGTAGAGGCTAATATAGTTATCGTTATAGTAATCGTCCGCTGGTGTAGAGGCTAATATAGTTATCGTTATAGTTATTGTCCGCTGGTGTAGAGGCTAATATAGTTATCGTTATAGTTATCGTCCGCTGGTGTAGAGGCTAATATAGTTATCGTTATAGTTATCGTCCGCTGGTGTAGAGACTAATATAGTTATCGTTATAGTAATCGTCCGCTGGTGTAGAGGCTAATATAGTTATTGTTATAGTTATTGTCCGCTGGTGTAGAGGCTAATATAGTTATCGTTATAGTTATTGTCCGCTGGTGTAGAGGCTAATATAGTTATCGTTATAGTTATCGTCCGCTGGTGTAGAGGCTAATATAGTTATCGTTATAGTAATCGTCCGCTGGTGTAGAGGCTAATATAGTTATCGTTATAGTTATTGTCCGCTGGTGTAGAGGCTAATATAGTTATCGTTATAGTTATTGTCCGCTGGTGTAGAGGCTAATATAGTTATCGTTATAGTAATCGTCCGCTGGTGTAGAGGCTAATATAGTTATCGTTATAGTTATCGTCCGCTGGTGTAGAGGCTAATATAGTTATCGTTATAGTTACCGTCTGCTGGTGTAAAGGCAAATATAGTTATCGTTATAGTTATCGTCCGCTGGTGTAGAGGCTAATATAGTTATCGTTATAGTTATCATCCGCTGGTGTAGAGGCTAATATAGTTATCGTTATAGTTATTGTCCGCTGGTGTAGAGGCTAATATAGTTATCGTTATAGTAATCGTCCGCTGGTGTAGAGGCTAATATAGTTATTGTTATAGTTATCGTCCGCTGGTGTAGAGGCTAATATAGTTATCGTTATAGTAATCGTCCGCTGGTGTAGAGGCTAATATAGTTATCGTTATAGTAATCGTCCGCTGGTGTAGAGGCTAATATAGTTATCGTTATAGTTATTGTCTGCTGGTGTAGAGGCTAATATAGTTATCGTTATAGTAATCGTCCGCTGGTGTAGAGGCTAATATAGTTATCGTTATAGTTATCATCCGCTGGTGTAGAGGCTAATATAGTTATCGTTATAGTTATTGTCCGCTGGTGTAGAGGCTAATATAGTTATCGTTATAGTAATCGTCCGCTGGTGTAGAGGCTAATATAGTTATTGTTATAGTTATCGTCCGCTGGTGTAGAGGCTAATATAGTTATCGTTATAGTAATCGTCCGCTGGTGTAGAGGCTAATATAGTTATCGTTATAGTTATTGTCCGCTGGTGTAGAGGCTAATATAGTTATCGTTATAGTTATCGTCCGCTGGTGTAGAGGCTAATATAGTTATCGTTATAGTAATCGTCCGCTGGTGTAGAGGCTAATATAGTTATCGTTATAGTAATCGTCCGCTGGTGTAGAGGCTAATATAGTTATCGTTATAGTTATTGTCTGCTGGTGTAGAGGCTAATATAGTTATCGTTATAGTAATCGTCCGCTGGTGTAGAGGCTAATATAGTTATCGTTATAGTTATCGTCCGCTGGTGTAGAGGCTAATATAGTTATCGTTATAGTTATCATCCGCTGGTGTAGAGGCTAATATAGTTATCGTTATAGTAATCGTCCGCTGGTGTAGAGGCTAATATAGTTATCGTTATAGTAATCGTCCGCTGGTGTAGAGGCTAATATAGTTATCGTTATAGTTATTGTCTGCTGGTGTAGAGGCTAATATAGTTATCGTTATAGTAATCGTCCGCTGGTGTAGAGGCTAATATAGTTATCGTTA
>NC_141023.1:112500-125000 GCF_052040795.2 Danio rerio
AGACCTGGAATGACAGCTCACGAGACACATTTCATAATTCGCAGCATTGGAAAGTTCAAGATTGGAGAACGCTGACATGCGAAATAACATCATGTGATTGCTTGAGACTAATCAAAGATCAAACCATGACCTCTCTGAACAAAAATTATGGACCAGTTGCTTGCTTCAATCTCTAATTATTTAGTTTAATCCCACTCCTTTTCGCAGTGCAGTATGACAGAATTTTGCATGCTCAAACGTTAGTGTGACCGCAGCCTTGCTGTGCAGACCTGTGGCTCTCAGTAATGTGTAAGATGATATTTATATCTGCTGATTTCTTAATTTTGTTATACATTTTCTGTTGTATATTTGTTTGCTGCCAAAACAATAAAATACATTTGTCAGAATGTTTATGTCTTCTATTTTTAATAACAGGTAAGAATACTAATTAATTTTAGTAACACCTTGACATACTATTCATGTGTATGCAGTATAATGCTGTGAGTTGTAACACTACAGTACAGTAATTAACTGTACACAGTTTCCAGTTAGTTACCACTGCTGCTCTATTACAGTAATTCACTGGCAACACTGTTACCAGCTACTTACTGTAACTAAACTTTTAGTGAGTAGCTGGCAACAGTGTTGCCAGTGTTCTACTGTAAAAAAGCCTGGTGAGGTCTAACAGAGTATCATGCACACCGTAAACTTTATTTAGCAAACACTACAGGCGGCCACATTTCAGCTTATTGGGGCTCAAATTGGGTCACATGTAGCCGGACTACATCTGCTCTATACTAAACCTAGACGCTGGAATGACACCTAGTGCTTACTGGGAGAACACTCATATACAAACACACACACACACACACACACACACACACACACAGTCACTAAACAAATACACACACACACACACACACACACACAGTCACTAAACAAATACACACACACACACACAGTCACTAAACAAATGCAGACACACACTCAGACACACACACACACACACACACACAGTCACTAAACAAATGCAGACACACACTCAGAGACACACTCACACACACACACACAAACACACACTGCACGCGTCTCACCTTCATGATTAGGAGATTCTGCAGCACTCAATGGTTTAGTATCTGAGGAGTCAGGAAGACCTGCAGAGAAGAACACAGAGAATAGTCACACACACACACACACTGACCTGCGCTCAGACACACACACACACTCACCTGCACTCAGATAAACACACACACGCAAGCACACTGACCTGCGCTCAGACACACACACACACACAAACACATACATGCACACTGACCTGCGCTCAGACACACACACACACACACACACACACACACACACGCACACTGACCTGCGCTCAGACACACACACACACACACACACACACACGCACACTGACCTGCGCTCAGACACACAGTCATCAGGCAGCAGAAGATCAGGACTGTCAGACTCTTCATGTTCGCTTCTGTGTCAGCTGATCTGTGTGTGTGTGCAAGTGTGTGTGTGTGTGCATTTATATATCAGTGACATGGCAGTGAGCGGACAACCTGATTGGCTGGGGAATCAAATATCTACACACACACACACACACAGAGTGAGGTTATAGTAGTTCTGGGTTTGTCTCCAGTCTCAGCTGGATGTCGTGTGGGGTTTGTTGTTGTCAGACTCTGTGTGGTCAGTGTAGAGTCAGAGTGAGTGTTTATTAGTTTCACTCTTACTTTTAGTTTTTTTGTTTGTTGTTTTTTAATTTAAACAAGTATATTTGTTAGGTCAACACATTGGTGTTTCTGTGTGGAGTTCGCATGTTCTCCCCGTGTTGGTGTGGGTTTCCTCCGGGTGCTCCGGTTTCCCCCACAGTCCAAACACATGCGCTATAGGGGAACTGATCAACTACACTGGCCGTAGTGTAAATGAGTGTGTGTGGGTGTGTGTGTGAATAAGTGTGTATGGGTGTTTCCCAATACTGGCTTGCAGATAGAAGGTCATCCACTCCGGAATAGTTGTCAGTTCATTCCGCTGTGGTGACCCCTAATGAATAAGGGACTAAACTGAAGGAGAATGAATGAATTTCTAAGGTGGAAGATTTAAGTGAAGTTTCTCAAACTAATTTCGAGAGGAGCATGTGATAGGATTGACTACAGCTGATCCCTATCACTGATCACTAACTAGCCAATCGGATCACTCTAAATTCAATATAAATATCCAGCCTAAACTTCATTCCTCATCTTCGTTTTTGAACCCCCCCCCCCCCCCCCCCCCAATCCATCCCTTCTCCCTCCTCCTCAGTTCGGGTGACACGGTGGCTCGGTGGCTCGGTGGCTAGCACTGTTGCCCCACACCAAGGAGGTCATTGGTTCAACACTAGCTGAGAAAACCAATACTCTCTGTGCGGAGTTTGCATGTTCTCCCCGTGTTCGCGTGGGTTTTCCCCGGGTACTCTGGTTTCCTCCCACACTCAAAAACTATGCAACAAAAGTTAAAGTCACAAACACTTACTACAAACTAGTGCAACTAGTGATCTATTTTGGGAAGCTATCATGAACTACCTGATCTCATATGCCTCCAAATGCTTATTGACCAGGCGGGAGCCTTGGGCTCATCTATCACCGAGCTCAGGGTTCTCTCCCGGGACAGCATGCCAAACTAGCTTAGTCAAGCATTATCTAAGTGTGAACTCTTGAAAATGTTCAGAGTAAATGCTGCATGATAAAACTCCAGCATACACTGTCTGAAACCTACTCAGAGCACAGAGGAACTCTGCCATCCACATCCTCCAACTCAGATACAGCAGCCCACAGCACAGCAGGCCTACGTGCAGGAAGTGTGCACGGCTCCTGCTCGGTTCAGTCAGTAAATCAGCATACTATCATCTCAAAAACATAGCAAGAATCAGATGCTTTGTTTCTAGTGAAGACTTGGAGAAACTTGTTGATGCTTTTATCAGCAGCAGGGTGGATTACTGTAATGGACTCCTCACTGGTCTTCCTAAAAACACAGTCAGACAGTTGCAGCTCATCCAGAACGCTGCAGCCAGGATTCTGACCAGAAGCAGGAAATCAGAGCACATCACACCTGTCCTCAGGTCTCTACACTGGCTGCCAGTTACATTCAGAATAGAGTTTAAAGTATTATTACTGCTCTAAAAAGCACTAAATTGACTAGGACCTCGATACATTACAGATATGATTACTGGACACAAACCTAACAGATCACTCAGATCTTGAGGATCATTTAAACTAGAAACTCCAAGAGTTCAGTCAGAGCAGGGTGAGTCTGAATTCAGCTATAACAGCGCCCCCCGCTGCTGGAGTCAGCTTCCAGAAATGATCAGATGTGCTCCAACATTAGACACATTCAAATCAAGACTGAACACACATCTGTTCAGCTGTGCCTTTACTGAATGAGCAGTGTGCTGCGTACAACAGATCACACTATCATGTTTTTCATTTTCTTCTTCATTCTTTTATCACATTTGAACTGTTTTTATGTTCTTTTTTACTCATTTTTATTATTTGTTTTTATTTTTATTTTACTTGTTTCTTTTATTCTTGTTTATGTAAAGCACTTTAAATTGCCACTGTGTATGAAATGTGCTAAATAAATAAACTTGCCTTGCCTTGCCTATAATAACCTACTCTCTCACACACACACACACACACACACACACACACTAAACAAACAAAACAGAGAGACAATGTGTGTCTTTTGTGTGACACTCACACACACAAACACACAATCGGTACAGTGTTAGCGTGCGAGCGGCTCATATAAGCAGTGTAATTACAGGAGCAGAATTACCTGCGCCATGCCGCACACACACACACACACACACACACACACACACACACATATTCTCTGTCTCTCCGTCTCGCTTCTATTTATTCTGTTCTGTTGGACGCTTGGTGTGTAATTTACCATCTGAGAAGCAAAAAGCGATGCAGTGTCCAGCACACACACACACACACACACACACACACACTCCAGAAGTGGCGACGGAAGTAAACCACACATTCACGAATCCAGCGCAGCAGCCAGACCCACAGCCAGTGTGTGTGTGCAAGAATGTGCATCTGTGTGTGTGTGTGTGGTGTGTGTGTGTGTGTGTGTGTGTGTGTGTGTGTGGATCATGACCCTGTTGATGTCTCTCCATGGGTCTCTAATGTGAACTCTGGCAGATTGAGGGTCTGCGTGGACTTAAGGTCAGAGCAGTAATCCTGGATCAGCATCCTCCGCCGTCGACTGAAGAGCGAACAGCTCATGATCATGGCTCGACATTTCTCCTAACTCCACCTCCAGCAAGGCTCTCTTCGGGTTCATCTTCACCAGATAGCAGACATCATGATTAGACACGTAACATGGAGAAGTGTTTGTTTGCAGTAGCAGAGGTTGAGGCCTTTCCCCGCTGCACCCCAGTATCGAGGCTGCTCTTCAGGTGCCAGAGCCCTCATCTGCTGCAGAAGTTGCTTGGTCTCAGGGGATGGCCGCATACCGTCTGTGTTTCTCACCTCAGTAATGATCTCACACCCTCTCCAGCTGCTCACAGAGGATGCTCCATGGCCCGGTGTGCAGTTTGTTCTGAGGCAGTGCGCACACTCAAGGAACTGCTGAGCAGCCCTGTGTCCTGCCACACTTCAGTCTTTACTGCGCCTTAACTGTCACCTGCTGCTATTCTTACACAAGTAGTACTGGACAAAAGTACTCAGGGTTTGCACCCTTCGAATCGACCATCCTTATCTGGGTCTGGCCACAAACACCTGCGCAGGTTCTGGACTGGCCACCTCCAGCAGTATGACCTCACAGTACAATACGCCTCAGGCAGAGATCATGTGTTGGCGGATACCCTGTGTCACCTGTCCGCTTGCAGAAGATAATGACCTTATTCAACGTCTGTGTCCCTGGAGGAACTCCCCGGAGGAATCTGCTGCTGATTCTGCTGTCGGTGAGTATGTCTTGAATGGTCGTACGCCGCGGAGTTGAACATGAACTGTCATGCTGGAACAGCAGAGGCTTGGCCTGTGGACAGTGGGCCAGTATCCCCATCAATCTCAGAGGACGAGTGCTGGCCATGGTGCATGAAGGCCACCTTGGCATGGTCAAACTAAAGCAGCGCTGCCGGGATCTTGTATGTTGGCCAGGATTGTATAAGAACATCCAGTAGCTTGTTTGGGACTGTGTTCCAGGTCTTATGAGTGGGTAAACAGGCCCACCAATTGCGCCGCTACTAGAGACTTTGGCTTGGCAAACTTGACCATGGGACAACATTCAACTAGATATGGGTGGAGGACTGCATGATCTGCCTCGCCGCTCAGGTTTCCTTGTGTCAGTTCATGATCTACAGTCAAAGTGGCCTGAGGTTACTGATGGGCTCTGTCACATCGTTCTATTACTGACATTCTGGAGTTGGATTTTGCCCGCTGGGTCTGCCTTGAGGACAGACAATGGCCCTCTAGTGTCTGCTGAGTTTGACAGCTATATTCAAGGCAAAGGTATCAGACACGTCCAAGCATCTTACTATCACCCGCGGTCAAATGAGGGCGTAGAGAGAGTTAATCTGACTCTAAAAGATGGTCTGAGAGCCCACATGGCACATGGATGCTCTATCAGTGAAGCCTTGAGCCAGACTCTGTTCAGCAGCTCGGCACGCCAGCACTCGGGCGTCACCAGCTGATCTGATGCTGGGGCGAGAGCTAAAGCTACCCTTGCACAGGCTTTGCCCTCCTACTGCTCACAGTGTAAACCCTGTACAACAGCTGAAAGCACAGCGCAGATTTAAGACATGAAAAAATCCCGGAAAAAGTCACACTGGAAAAGCAGACGACATGTTTTCTGGTCACAGCCCCAGCAGGTACATAAGCAGTGGGGTCCAGTTACACTTAGGCTAACAGATGGTTATGGCATAGAGCTGAGTAGGTGCAGTGTCCTCCTAGTGCGGTTCACAGCAGGGTCTTCCCTCGCTCCCCGCTCAGCTCTTCATGCCTCTGGCACAGCATCCAGTGAGTCTGCGAGCGACATCCTCACCACCAGGACCGGCCTGTTAGATCACACATCCGACCTGCCCACTTCCAGGACTAGCCAACATCCTCTCACACTCAGTTCACCGGGGGCCAGGAGGGTGCTGCATGTTTAGGTAGTCTTATAATCGGGGTTTCATTAGAGTAATGTGTTCATCACACAGTAACACTTCCACAGCGCAGGTCAGTTCAGGATCAGGGAACGAGTAGGAGTGTGGAGTGTGTCAGAGCGAGAGAGGAGTGTGTGACAGGACAGGTAATCTCAACAACACAGTATAAATCATTTAAAGTACGCAACACAGGCTCATGGTGAAAGCGTGGCCTGTACATGTTTCTGGACATGGTGAAGGGTGTAGTCAGAGGTGTGTATGGCTGCATTTCAGTTTTAAACAAACACTACGGGGCGGTGTGACGACGTTCCTTTTCTTTTACTACGAGCTTACCTCCGTATGAGCGGCTGTCCTGCTGTTACCAGTTTGTCCAGTTAGCTCAACATGTACGTCAGTGGACTTGAGACACAGAGAGGAGTTGAGCATGACGACAGGGTTCGAGTCTGGTCAAGAACGGTTCCAGAAAGCGGGTAAGACAATAACATTCCTTCATTTTCTTGTCGGCTTAGTCCCTTTATTAATCCGGGGTCACCACAGCGGAATGAACCGCCAACTTATCCAGCAAGTTTTTACGCAGCGGATGCCCTTCCAACCGCAACCCATCTCTGGGAAACATCCACACACACATTCACACACACACTCATACACTATGACAATTTAGCCAACCCAGTTCACCTGTACCACATGTGTTTGGACTGTGGGGGAAACCGGAGCACCCGGAGGAAACCCACGCGAATGCAGGGAGAACATGCAAACTCCACTCCTGCCAAATGAGCCAAGGCTTGAACCAGCGACCTTCTTGCTGTGAGGCGACAGCACTACCTACTGCGCCACTGCGTCGCCCTAAGACAAAAGCAGAAGCCAAAAAATAAAATAAAGAAGCAAATAACGGAGAGAATGTGGTCAGACACGGTGAAACTCAGACGAGGGCTTTTCTTTATCTGGATTGCTTTTTCAATTTGTCAGTGGACAGCGCCCTCTGGTGGATACACGAAAACAAAACCTGAAAAAACATGTAGCTCCTGGGACAGACTTGACGCTCTCCAGAAGTGTATATAGAGGTACGTTTTCAGAATAAACCTGGGATGAAAATACGCATTGTCTTTATGGATACAACATCTGTGTGTGTGTGTGTGTGTGTGTGTGTGTGTGTGTGTGTGTGTGTGTGTGTGTGTGTGTGTGTGTGTGTGTGTCTGTGTGTGTGTGTGTCTGTGTGTGTGTGTGTCTGTGTGTGCGTGTGTCTGTGTGTGTGTGTGTGTGTCTCTGTGTGTGTGTCTGTGTGTGTGTGTGTGTATGTGTGTGTGTGTGTGTGTGTGTCTGTGTGTGTGTGTTTGTGTGTGTGTGTGTCTGTGTGTGTGTGTGTGTGTGTGTGTGTGTGTGTGTGTGTGTGTGTGTCTGTGTGTGTGTGTCTGTGTGTGTGTTTACAGAGTTAAGCATCACACCACACACAATAATCTGAATAAATGCTGTGCAGCACACGTCTCCATCATGAAGCGTGTCCAGGGTTTATTGAGAGCTCCTCATGTTCAGCAAATCCTCTACAAGCAGAAGAGCTGTGAGCAGAACTGATGATGATGTTTACAGGTGTCTATGAGAGCTGCTGGTGTTCTGAGAGCAGATGCAGGATCAGTGTCATTCACACACACACACACACACACACACACTAATATATGAGGAGAGCTGGCTGCTGGTATGTAAATGAGGAGGCGGGGCTCAGTATCTGCGCAGCTGCTGATTGGCCCTGAGCTGCTGCGGGCTGAAGAAGGTCTGATAGGCCACCTGAGAACCGTAGCGCAGCGCAAACACACGACACGGAGAGAAGTCCTCACACACCTCCGCACGCCGCTCAGCTGGAGTCTTCATCCTGGAGCACACACACACACACACACACACACACACACACAGAGTGAGAGAGAGCGAGAGAGAGAGAGAGTATGAGAACTACACACTACTTCAAAGACATGCAGGTACACACACATACACACAACACTATGTGCAGGAGTGTGTGTGTGTGTGTGTGTGTGTGTGTGCGTGTGTGTCTATATCTGGGGGAGACCAAAATAAGAACAGAAATGGTAATTATATGTAAGTGTGTGTGTGTGTGTGTGTGTGTGTGTGTGTGTTTTGGATGTATTAAAGCATTCTTTTAAACCAGCTGTATATAAAAACTGATGCCAGTGGAATGCCTTTATTTAAAGAGAGGGTGTGTGTGTGTGTGTGTGTGTGTGTGTGTGTGTGTGTGTGTGTGTGGGTGTGTACGTGTTTTTGTGACATATCAGGACACAAATCTGTATAATGACATGGGTATGACAGTTATTACAAAAAGGAGGTGAAATATGAGGACATTGGTGACGTCCTCATTTCTCAAAATGCTTATAAATCCTACAGAATGAGTTTAATCAGAGAGTAAAGCTGAACACAGTCTCCTGTGATGGTTGGGTTTAGGGGTGGGGTGGGGTGAGGGCAATATAATATACAGTTTGGACAGTATAAAATGAATGGAAACCTATGTAATGTCCCCACTTTTCACAAAAACAAACATGTGTGTGTGTGTGTGTGTGTGTGTGTGTGTGTGTGTGTGTGTGTGTGTGTGTGTGTGGGGGTGTGGGTGTGGGCGTGTGCGTGTACCTTCGGTAGATGTAGGGGTTGTGTTGTGTGTTCCTCATGAAGGCGTTGGCCTGATATGGGTTCACAAACACTGCACAAACACACACACACACACACACACACACACACACACACACAACCCCACACAAACACACACACATGAGAGTGAATGTTAAACAACTCCAGCTGATTTTAGAGACAGAACAGCAGAAAATGAGCCTCATATGACCTTAGTACACACACACACACACACACACACACACACACACACACACACACTCTGCGGTCTGCAGACCAACAACTGAAGCCAAATCCAGCAGAGCACTCACCCTCCAATGACTCGCGGCTCTCCTGAGAGTCTGCAGAGAGACACACACACACAACGGTTACTGTGTGTGAGCATGTGTGTGTGTGTGTGTGTGTGTGTGTGTGTGTGTGTGTGTGTGTGTGTGAGTTGACAATGTCATACAGACCATAAGCTGCAGCAGCACCGAGAGCCAGAACAACACACAGAAACACACACTGAGGAGACACACACATGACTGCAGGAGCACTGTCTGAAACACACACACACACACACACAAGTAAAAGCTCCGGAGGCTTATGAATGTAAACAGCACACACACACATGCAAACACACACACAGTAAGTGAAACACACTGGAGGCTGATGAATGGTTACAACACACACATACATACAACACACACACACAGACATACAACACACACACAGACATACAAAACACACACACAGACATACAACACACACACAGACATACAAAACACACACAGACATACAACACACACACAGACATACAACACACACACAGACATACAACACACACACAGACATACAACACACACACACACAGACAGACAAAACACACACAGACATACAACACACACACAGACATACAACACACACACAGACATACAACACACACACAGACATACAAAACACACACATACATACAACACACACACAGACAGACAAAACACAAACAGACATACAACACACACACATACAGTCTTAGACACACAGACAGACAGACACACGCACATCTCTCTCTCTCACACACACACACACACACACACACACACACATAGACACAGAGAGCTGTGGCGTACCTGTCGAGCTGAAGTTGTGTGTGTGGGTCTTCTGCTTCAGTGTCTGCTGTGTGTGTCGGTCTGTGAGCCTTTATAAAGCCTTATGAAGCCCCACACCCAGACCGCCTGCTGTTCCAGACACTCACTCCCTCCACACACACACGCACACACACACACACACACACTCACACACACACAGACGGATGAGATCACAGGTGTGTTTCTGGCCAAACTGAGGTCAGACACACAGAACACACTCCAGAATAACAGCAGACACTGAAAACAGCCGAGCTGGAAAACTGCGCTAATAACCGGACAGATCATCATCAGAGCGCGAGCCGGACCCCGAGCTGATCCTGAGGTCAATCATGATGCACAAATAACCCAGAGGTAGAACTCAGACAGAACACACACACACACACACACACACACTTATTCTCCAGTCTCAGAGAACACACCTGCATCTCTGATCTTACACCTGTCTGCACGCTGAAGTATGATCAAGATTTATTAAACACCACTGAAGTACAATAATCAACACAGCAGAGTCAGCGTGATCAAGCAGAGCAGAGAGAGGACGCCAAACACAGCCTGATGCCCAAACTGGAGAGCAGATCTGGCCAACTGCCCACAAACCCTCTGCCCGGGTTAAATGAGGGCGTTGACCAGCATCAGGTGTGCTGAAGACACGCCCCCAATCTAGAGTACAACACACAGAAACACAAAACAACACAGACTAACCAGACCCAGAGGAACCAGAACTAAAGCAGAGGAACCAGAACTACAGCAGAGGAACCAGAACTACAGCAGAGGAACCAGAACTACAGCAGAGGAACCAGAACTACAGCAGAGGAACCAGAACTACAGCAGAAGAACCAGAACTACAGTAGAGGAACCAGAACTACAGCAGAGGAACCAGAACTACAGCAGAGGAACCAGAACTACAGCAGAAGAACCAGAACTACAGTAGAGGAACCAGAACTACAGCAGAGGAACCAGAACTACAGCAGAGAAACCGGAACTACAGCAGAGGAGCCAGAACTACAGCAGAGGAACCAGAACTACAGCAGAGAAACCGGAACTACAGCAGAGAAACCAGAACTACAGCAGAGGAACCAGAACTACAGCAGAAGAACCAGAACTACAGTAGATGAACCAGAACTACAGCAGAGGAACCAGAACTACAGCAGAGGAACCAGAACTACAACAGAGGAGCCAGAACTACAGCAGAGGAACCAGAACTACAGCAGATGAGCCAGAACTACAGCAGAAGAACCAGAACTACAGCAGAAGAACCAGAACTACAGCAGAGGAACCAGAACTACAGCAGATGAACCAGAACTACAGCAGAAGAACCAGAACTACAGCAGAGGAACCAGAACTACAGCAGAGGAACCAGAACTACAGCAGAAGAACCAGAACTACAACAGAGGAACCAGAACTACAGCAGAGGAGCCAGAACTACAGCAGAACAACCAGAACTACAGCAGAGGAACCAGAACTACAGCAGAGGAACCAGAAATACAGCAGAGGAACCAGAACTACAGCAGAAGAACCAGAAATACAGCAGAGGAACCAGAACTACAGCAGAGGAACCAGAACTACAGCAGAGGAACCAGAACTACAGAAGAGGAACCGGAACTACAGCAGAGGAACCAGAACTACAGCAGAGGAACCAGAACTACAGCAGAGGAACCAGAACTACAGCAGAGGAACCAGAACTACAGCAGAAGAACCAGAACTACAGCAGAGGAACCAGAACTACAGCAGAGGAACCAGAACTACAGCAGAGGAACCAGAAATACAGCAGAGGAACCAGAACTACAGCAGAGGAACCAGAAATACAGCAGAGGAACCAGAACTACAGCAGAGGAACCAGAACTACAGCAGAGGAACCAGAAATACAGCAGAGGAACCAGAACTACAGCAGAGGAACCAGAAATACAGCAGAGGAACCAGAACTACAGCAGAGGAACCGGAACTACAGAAGAGGAACCGGAACTACAGCAGAGGAACCAGAACTACAGCAGAGGAACCAGAACTACAGCAGAGGAACCAGAACTACAGCAGAAGAACCAGAACTACAGCAGAGGAACCAGAACTACAGCAGAGGAACCAGAACTACAGCAGAGGAACCAGAAATACAGCAGAGGAACCAGAACTACAGCAGAGGAACCAGAAATACAGCAGAGGAACCAGAACTACAGCAGAGGAACCAGAACTACAGCAGAGGAACCAGAAATACAGCAGAGGAACCAGAACTACAGCAGAGGAACCAGAAATACAGCAGAGGAACCAGAACTACAGCAGAGGAACCAGAAATACAGCAGAGGAACCAGAACTACAGCAGAGGAACCAGAACTACAGAAGAGGAGAACTAATGTGGAGAACCGAGGGTCATGTCAGAGTGACTGGTCCACACCAGTGCCCTAGTTAATATCAACACACACACACACACACACACACACACACACACACACACACACACACACACACACACACACACACACACACAGATAAACAGTTTGACACAACCTACACTGTATAAGCGCTACAGAAATAAAGCTGAACTGTCGTTCTCCACAGGGTTACTCCCGCTATGGCAGAGGACACCGCCTGGTCCGCATCAGTGTGTCTCCAGCTCAGCCTGAGGTCAGAGATCACGGCTC
>NC_141023.1:130000-132500 GCF_052040795.2 Danio rerio
ATTCGCTCGACATTATGAGCACTGCTCCATTTGAGCTCTTGCAATCTGCGTTTAGCCGGTAGAGTCGCGCTGAGCGGAGCTCTCAGTAAGGGACTGTCGGAAAAGTGCTTATTTTTCCGTTTTTCTTTTTTTGCGTGTTTTATTTTAAACACGACTAATTTTCTCTTAAATGAGCACACACAGTTATTAAAGTAGTGGAATGCTTCATTATAGATCTGTGCATTCTCACATGAACACCTCAAGCAAAACACAATGAGAGATTCACCAGCTGCTCTTCACTAAACAACTACAGTAACTTTAATCAATATGCAAATACAATCAAAAGTGAAGCAGATTTTACAGCTTTATTTATTTCTGGATAGGCCACTGATTTTAATAGGCGAAACCTTTTATTGTATTGTCAATATTTTCTCATGTTTGCTATCATTTGAAGCTATGTGTTGTCCCATGTTTTTCACATCCCAGCGTTGACAGATTTCTAATCAATAAATCGCTATAGTGCTGTCTGTTTACGTCAGCTACTGTTATGGAAGAGCAGAGATGTTATGGATAATAGTAATATTAATTTAACTACCCTCATCAGTCCTTCCTCCAGCAAATGTGTAAATATTAGATCTGTTCAGTGATAACGGTAATGGCATTGGCAGATTTATCTGACGTTTCCCAGCGTGTAGCAGTCGATCAATAAGCTGTTTAGTTTCTGATGGCTACACCAGCAGTGGAGTTTACTGAGATGTGACGGGGCTTGATCATCATCCAGGGGCTTAATCAAAGGTTGATCATATTCTCCTCTAAATAAAGAAGAGGATCTTTATCAACAAATAAATGATCAGAGTAACAGCCAGCATCCCACAAACAGCACTTCAGCCTCAGTATGTGCATATCCAATCACAAAATCCAAAAAGCCTTTTGACTGATTTGAATGGAGACATTTTTTACCCGTTTTCCATATTAAAATATCATGGGGGGTCTTGAGATTGAATTACTTGCCTAGGCGGGTCCCGGAATAAAAAGTTTGATTTAGAGTGCTGAGATGTATGATGTTGCAGAGGACTTTCTTTATTTCACTGTTAAACCTTGTTATTGTCAGGATGTCTTGATCTCTCCATGTTAAACCCTGAAAACTGTTCTGGAGCTCCACATGAGACAAGACCACAAGAATGGTCCGACACTAACACAATAAACTTTCTAATCTGAGGAGAAGATCAGCGACTGTAGGAGACCTGCTGCTCGGTGGTCTCGATCTTGTACTCTACCTTCTCCAGCAGCGCGGCTCCACACAGAGGTGTTTAATGTTGTGTGTGCTGCGGCTCTATATTCATGTGTGGTGTCATTGTAAAAGTCTCTGTGTGATGGGTACAGTGCTCCTGATTTCACTGCAATATTTTACAATCTCCCTTACATCAGTTCACTTGGGTTTTGACTTGGCCAGATGCTCCACTTAGGGAACATGGACTTCACATCAGCTCATGACCCGGCCAGAGTCTTGCTGAAGCTGTAACTGTCTTGCATTTATGGTGAATTGAGGATTTAAGGGTAAAGTCACTCTACTGGAGTGTGTGTGTGTGTGTATGTGTGTGTGTGTGTGTGTGTTGACGGTCAGTCATCCGGCAGTGCTGTGCTGTGTGTATTCTGCTTCACTGACCCGCTGTGTACAGCTAGAGTTGGGTTGGTTTCTGTCTTCAGCAGTGCGTGGAGTGTGTGTGTGTGTGTGTGTGTGTGTTTCAGTGTTTTGCGAGTGTGTGTTTCTCTTCTTAATCCTCTATAAGCACAGCGCAGCGACTGACGTGAAGAGCAGACCAGATTATTGATGAGGCAATCAGCATTTACTGCATGCACATACAACAATGAAGGATGAAAAGAAGATGAGCAAACCATGTTGTAGTGTGTGTGTGTGTGTGTGTGTGTGTGTGTGCGTGTGTGTGTGTGTGTGTGTGTGTGTGTGTGTGTGTGTGTGTGTGTGTGTGTGTGTGTGTGTGAGAAATACTGCTGCTTCTCACATGTTCTGGAAACGAGACGCAAACTTTAAGATTACAGTGTCATGACCCCACACACACACACACACACACACACACACACACACACACACACACACACACACACTGCTCTTCTACATCTACACACTCCTCCAACCCGCCTGATTTACATTTACATTTAGTCATTTAGCAGATGCTTTTATCCAAAGCAACTTACAAATGAGGACAAGGAAGCAATTTACACAACTATGAGAGCAACAGTGGAGAAGTGCTGTAGGCGAGTTTCAGGTCTGTACTGGTCTGCACTATATAGGCCTGATCATCAGCCCCACTCCTCAAAACACCAACATACACTGATACTGCTATACCCAAGAGGACATTATTCAGCCAGAATCTACAGAACACAACACACACACACACACACACACACACACACACACACACACTGCTGATCAACTAAGCAGCATTAAGTGCATTAGTGTTACCCAAATGAGAGATTGATTGACAGCTGTGGGCGGAGCTTC
>NC_141023.1:140000-160000 GCF_052040795.2 Danio rerio
AGGTGGTGGTTTGGTGGTGATTGACAGGGTGCGCGCGCGACGTGTCTGAGGAGAGACGCGGTGGGGAGGGGTGAGAAGGGTGCGCGACGATGCCTATTTGAGAACCGGGAGGGAGACGCGAGATTACCGGGAGATCATTACTCGTTTGCGGGCATCCGGAGACTCGCGAAACTTCCCACCCTGCTCATAATTCTCTCTTCATATAGCCGTAAGCCTATTACATATCCATAAACACTGAGATATAACCGCCCTCGGATCGCTTACTCACTGCAATCGAACCGCTCCAGGGTTCGTTTCAATCGAGCCGAGACCACCTCATTCAAGCGATCTCGGAGCGATTACTTTGGCGCGGAACAGAGCGCGATTGCCCTGTTCACATATGCCAATCACACCGCGCTAACTGGGCAAACGAGACACGTTCCCAAACAAAAGTGTAGGTGTGAAAGCACCCTTAGACAGGCTGGTAAAGGACAGCGGTCTATTTTGTCCAGTCTGCAAAAATACTCATTGCAGATTTCATTCAGTTGTTCTTGCCATTCTCCAGCTACGTTAAATTTATGTCCAAGGTAACTATAAGTCTCATGTCTGGCATAAACTCTGATCGCATTTCCTGAGATTGTGAACACAGGAGGATGGTCATATTTGGCTCTGTACCACCTGTTGCCGCTGGACCGGCGTTCATAAAACACTGCACACTTGCTGTTCTTCACCTCGAGTCCAGACCACTGCAGAAAGCAGTCAGTGTCTGACAACATATTGGTAATGACATTTTCCTCTCTTGACACTAAGACGACGTCATCTGCGTAAGGTTGGACGGGATTCGGAGATATGACATCGGGCGGGGCGAGGAGGCAGATCCATTTCAGCCACTGGTTTAATACCAGAATAAAATTCACTGCGCTCCAGGGACAGCCTGTTTTAATTCCAACTGCAAGCTTTATGGGTTTTGTCAAATGCTGTCCGCACATTACTTGTATAAAAGATTTCTCATATACATCCTTAATTATCCGTCTGTGCTGCTCTGGCAGTTTTATCTCTTCAAGAGAGCGAATCCTTTCACTATGAGGTAAAGACCCAAAAGCAAAGTCAAGAAACACAGCAAAAAAGCGTGAGGACTCGTGTTTAAAGTCATCAATAGCAGTCTTCAAACAGAAGACATGTTCGTTCATTCCTTGCCTCTCTTTGCTTTTTGCTTTGTTGATAGTATACCAGAATCCACAAGCCAAGGCAGAATACGATTCACAATGCATTTCATAAATAGGTGGAGGGCTCTTCCGGAATGTTGTCTTTCTTGGGAATCCTGTGGATGATGGCTCCTTTCCACAAATCAGGAACTTTTCCATTGATTAAGCAGACATTGAAAATCTGAGTTAACGTCGTGGCTGTAAAGTGTTTTAAGCACTTCATAAGTGACCCCGTCAGCTCCGCAAGCCTTGTTGTTGGGAAGGCTGAGGAGCACTTCTGTGATTTTATTTGTGGTGAAGTTGGAAGTTCTGGGCTGTGTGTTGGTACCAACCGGGCCAAGGATGCCACACCATGGGGGGCTGTTGCGCTGGTGATGCCTCGGTCCACACTTCATATACCTTAGACACGTCACTTATGGCAGGAGAAGGGATCGGGTGAGTACTGTAATTTAAGATGATGTCAATGGCTTTACCTCTACCATGTTTCCAGAGATAGACGAGCTCGTTTTGGCTCACCTCAGTTGACTCTCTCGCTCTGCTGGATTTTGTCGCTGGTTGAATAGTTTCCCGTATGTAGCGCAACTGGTGATCTGTCCATTCAGTGAGTGTGTGCTGTTCAGATGCGAATGGGAATGCTCCACAGAGAGGGAATTCTCGCTGTGTATTTCAACACAGGCAGGCCCAGTGGCCGTCCGTCTCTGTGCACTATTGTGTAAGTTCTGTTCTTATAATATACTCCACAGAGGATGGGTATTAATTTTGTCCAATGACGCGGGTCGATACCGGTAAAGAGTATGACTTGTTTATCGCTCATTCATTTCACGTCCAGGGTTCAATTTATTTGTTTAGTGCAACATGTTTGCACGTGGGAGCAATCGACATGTTACTCCCACACACACACACACACACACACCACTGACCAGCTCAAACTCACTGTCACACACACACACACACACCACTGACCAGCTCAAACTCACTGTCACACACACACACACACACCACTGACCAGCTCAAACTCACTGTCACACACACACACACACACACACACACACCACTGACCAGCTCAAACTCACTGTCACACACACACACACACACACACACACACACACACCACTGACCAGCTCAAACTCACTGTCACACACACACACACACACACACCACTGACCAGCTCAAACTCACTGTCACACACACACACACACACACACCACTGACCAGCTCAAACTCACTGTCACACACACACACACACACACACACCACTGACCAGCTCAAACTCACTGTCACACACACACACACACACACACACACCACTGACCAGCTCAAACTCACTGTCACACACACACACACACACACACACACCACTGACCAGCTCAAACTCACTGTCACACACACACACACACACACACCACTGACCAGCTCAAACTCACTGTCACACACACACACACACACACACCACTGACCAGCTCAAACTCACTGTCACACACACACACACACACACACCACTGACCAGCTCAAACTCACTGTCACACACACACACACACACACACACCACTGACCAGCTCAAACTCACTGTCACACACACACACACACACACACACACCACTGACCAGCTCAAACTCACTGTCACACACACACACACACACACACACACACCACTGACCAGCTCAAACTCACTGTCACACACACACACACACACACACCACTGACCAGCTCAAACTCACTGTCACACACACACACACACACACCACTGACCAGCTCAAACTCACTGTCACACACACACACACACCACTGACCAGCTCAAACTCACTGTCACACACACACACACACACACACACACCATTTACATTTAGTCATTTAGCAGACGCTTTTATCCAAAGCGACTTACAAATGAGGACAAGGAAGCAATTTACACCACTAAGAGCAACAATGAATAAGTACTAAAGGCAAGTTTCAGGTCTGTAAAGTCTAAGAAGGGAAGTGTTAGTAATTTTTTTTTTTTTTTTTTTTTTTTTTTTTTTTTTTTTTTTGTACAGTTAGTGTGATATTCAAATAGGCAATTGCAGATTAGGAAGTGAAGTGGAGACTAAATAGTTGAGTTTTTAGTCGTTTCTTGAAAATAGCGAGTGACTCTGCTGTTCTGATGCAGTTAGGGAGTTCATTCCACCAACTGGGCAGATTGAGCGTGAGCGTTCGCGAAAGTGATTTTTTTCCTCTTTGGGATGGAACCACGAGGCGACGTTCATTCACAGAACGCAAGTTTCTGGAGGGCACGTAGATCTGCAGAAGTGAGTGCAGATAAGAAGGTGCTAGGCCAGAAGTCACTTTGTAGGCAAACATCAGAGTTTTGAATTTGATGCGAGCAGCAACTGGCAGCCAGTGCAAACGGACTAGCAGCGGAGTGACATGTGCTCGTTTAGGTTCATTGAAGACAACTCGTGCTGCTGCATTCTGGAGCAGTTGAAGAGGCTTGATAGAGTTAGCTGGAAGCCCAGCTAGTAGAGAGTTGCAGTAATCCAGTTTGGAGAGAACAAGAGCTTGAACAAGGAGTTGAGCTGCATGTTCAGATAAGAAGGGTCGGATCTTTCTGATGTTATAGAGTGCAAATCTGCACGATCGAGCAGTTCTAGAAATGTGGTCAGAGAAGTTTAGTTGGTCATCAATCGTTACTCCAAGGCTTTTCACCATTTTGGATGCAGTAATGGTTGCCCCATCCATCTGGATTGAAAAGTTATGGTGTAGAGTCGGGTTGGCAGAAACTACAAGCATTTCCGTTTTTGCGAGGTTCAGCTGAAGATGATGATCTTTCATCCAGTGTGAAATATCCAACAGGCAGGCTGAGATACGAGCTGGAACCGAGGGATCATCAGGATGAAAAGAGAGGTATAGCTGGGTATCATCAGCATAGCAGTGGTAGGAGAATCCATGTCTCTGGATGACTGGTCCTAGAGATGATGTGTAGATGGAGAAGAGAAGTGGCCCAAGAACAGAGCCTTGAGGTACCCCAGTGTTTAGATGCTGTAGGTTGGACACCTCTCCCCTCCAAGACACCCTGAATGACCTGTCAGAGAGGTAAGATCTGAACCATTGTATAACACCACTGACCAGCTCAAACTCACTGTCACACACACACACACACACACACCACTGACCAGCTCAAACTCACTGTCACACACACACACACACACACACACACCACTGACCAGCTCAAACTCACTGTCACACACACACACACACACACACCACTGACCAGCTCAAACTCACTGTCACACACACACACACACACACACACACACACACACACCACTGACCAGCTCAAACTCACTGTCACACACACACACACACACACCACTGACCAGCTCAAACTCACTGTCACACACACACACACACCACTGACCAGCTCAAACTCACTGTCACACACACACACACACACACACCACTGACCAGCTCAAACTCACTGTCACACACACACACACACACACACCACTGACCAGCTCAAACTCACTGTCACACACACACACACACACACACCACTGACCAGCTCAAACTCACTGTCACACACACACACACACACACACCACTGACCAGCTCAAACTCACTGTCACACACACACACACACACACACCACTGACCAGCTCAAACTCACTGTCACACACACACACACACACACACACACACACACCACTGACCAGCTCAAACTCACTGTCACACACACACATACACACACACAAACACACACACACACACACACCACTGACCAGCTCAAACTCACTGTCACACACACACACACACACACACCACTGACCAGCTCAAACTCACTGCGTCACACACACACACACACACACACACACCACTGACCAGCTCAAACTCACTGTCACACACACACACACACACACACCACTGACCAGCTCAAACTCACTGCGTCACACACACACACACACACACACACACCACTGACCAGCTCAAACTCACTGTCACACACACACACACACACACACACACGTTTACAGCTCTACACTGTTTCTCCGAGTGACAGAGAGTGTCTGTGTTTCCTGCAGGTCACAGTGAGCCACAGATCTTCATCTTCATCGTCCTCCAGCTGAGTGTGTGTGTGTGAGTGTGTGTGAGTGTGTGTATGGAGCTCCAGCTGAACGCCGCCCGGCCGGCAGGCTGTGGTGCAGCTCTGGCCCCGCTGTACTGGCCGCTGTGTGCTGGCTGGGGGATTGCGGTGCAGGCGGCGGCCGCTCTGGGTCTGCTGTGCAGTGTGGTGCTGATGCTGGCTGTGCTGCCGCTCTGCTGCCGCCGCCACCATCCTGCCACCCTGCCCGACGCCCTGCCCACCTCCCTGTCTGCGCTGCTGCTGTTCCTGATGGCCACGGCAGGGATCTTCGCCCTGCCCTACGCCTTCATCATCTCACTGTCACCCCAGACCTGCCCGGTGCGGGTGTTTGTGTTTGGCGTGGCCTTCAGCCTGGCGTTTGGTGGCTTGTTGGCACGCGCTCTGGCTCTGCTGCAGCTGCCGCTGGCACGCGGGTGGAGGGAGGCAGGGCTGGCAGCGGTTCTGGCACTGGTGCAGGCAGTGCTGGCGGCCGAGTGGCTGCTGGTGGTGCTGGTCCAGGACGGTCGGAGCTGCCACTACACCCCGCCGCAGTTCGCCATGCTGCAGATCTACGTGCTGCTGCTGCTGGCGGTGGCACTGGTGTCCGCTATCCACCTGCTCCGCCACACCGCCGTCAGCTACAGCTACAGCTCCAGCGGCCACGCGCACCGCCGGCTCACCCTGCAGGGGGTGCTGCTCCTGCTGACGCTGCTGCTGAGCGCCGCCATCTGGGCCGTCTGGATCGCCATGCTCACATTCGGGAACCGCAGCGCTGCCTGGGACGACCCACTCATCAGTGTCGCACTGACCGCCAACGGCTGGGTGCTGCTGCTGGGGCATGGCTTCACTCAGGTCCTCTTCATGTTCAAGCACAAGGCTCGTCCCAAAGACCCGCCGCTGGACTTCATGGGCTGGACGAGTGCCGGGATGCAGATGGAGCCCAAAAGCGGCCTGGAAAACAGCGGCTACCAGACGGCGGACAGAAGAGGTGAACACACACACACACACACACACACACACACACACACACTGCATACAGAGAAGCACACACATTTTAGGGGGGTTGATGGTGGGGTGGTGGGTAAGTGAAGAGCGGGGGGGTTCAGAGACTCACAGTGGCAGGCCAGACTGAATGAAGCATGCACTGCAGTCCCACACAATCCCAGCATGCACTGCAGTCCCACACAATCCCAGCATGCACTGCAGTCCCACACAATCCCAGCATGCACTGCAGTCCCACACAATCCCAGCATGCACTGCAGTCCCACACAATCCCAGCATGCACTGCAGTCCCGCTGCTCCTCTGGGTAAAGCTCTGTGTGTTTGTGTTGCAGGTGAAGAAGACGCAGCGCCTGCAGTCGTCATGACAGTGAGTCCTCATCATCCAATCACAGTGTTGCAAAGGTGATGATGTCATTGTCACGTGACCCACTTGTGTGTGTGTGTGTGTATGTGTGTGTGTGTGTGTGTGTGTATGTGTGTGTGTGTGTGTGTGTGTGTGTGTGTGTGTGTGTGTGTGTGTGTGTGTGTGTGTGTGTGTTTCAGGAAATCAGCACAGAGAAAGACTACAGCATCCCTCGGCCAACAGCCACCAACACACACCAGCCGTACGACGACTATTACTGCACACAGAGAGTGTGACACACACACACACACACACATATTCATTTTCTTTTCAGCTTAGTACAGTTACTCATCAGGGGTCATCCACCAACTATTCCATGCTTTACACAGCGGATGCTCTTCCAGCTGCAACCCAGTACTGGGAAACAGCCATACACACTCATTCTCTCTCTCACACACACACACACACACACACCCGCACACTACAGCCAATTTAGTATGTGTTTGGACTTAAACCGGAGCACCTGGAGGAAACCCATGCCAACACGGGGAGAACATGCAAACTCCACACAGAAACACCAACTGACCCAGCCGAGACTTGAACCACACACACACACACACACTCACACACACACTCACACACACACACACACACACACACACACACACACACACTCACACACACACTCACACACACACACACACTCACACACACACTCACACACACACACACACACACACACTCACACACACACACACACTCACACACACACTCACACACACACACACACACACACACACACACACACACACACACTCACACACACACTCACACACACACACACACACACACACACACACACACACACACACACCAGCACTATCCACTCACTGCACCCTAGTGGACACAGCCCTTAAGTACACACACACACACACACACACGGACACACACACGCACGCACACACTAACACACACACACACACAGGGACACACACACACATACACAAGCGCACACACACAGGGTTGCCACTCGTCTATTAAAATACAGAGCAGCTTTTCATGCGAATCCTCTCACACTCCTGCTGTGTGGATGCATCATGTGCTGCTTTTGATTGGGTAATACTGGACATCATGGTTAGTTTGATTGGTCTTTGTCCAGGGAGGAGGGCGGGTCTTCTAAGCAGAGTCGGTCGAGTCTTGACAGAAAGTAGTGGCAGATACTTATCCAGGTAACCCATCCCCACCCTCACCCCCACCCTTACCCCCACCCCTCATCATCACAAAAACCCGAGCCCCCAAAACACAGCCACATCAGCACATGTCCTCTCTGTACCTGCCTGCTGCACTCAGAAAGCCACGTCTGTCTCGTCCTGACAGCACCTGTGCCTCTCCATTCCTCCTCCACTGGCCACCTAGTCATCATGGCGCAGTCATACTCTGTCGTGTGATTTATGTGTCGATGTTGGATTAGGTTTGTGGTATTACCTCGCTGTTTCCTTACATGTGTCACAATCCCTTTCATTTGAGTTTAAGAAAGTGAAGTAGCTCCACACGTATGACCACATCCAATGACAGCCTGACTGAACATGTGCGACCGTCACCCCAGCGGACTGAGTGGCTAGCTAGCGTGCTCTGCTGCTGTATAGTGCCATATTACGCACTTGGCAGGGGGAGGAACAAGTAGTTCAGACTAAATTGGCATTATTCAGAGAAACTATGGTAATTGTGGTGACTTTCTGCTGTGTTTCTACTTCCAATAAACTAAATATTTGATCAAAATGACTGAAATATTGATATTTTGATGAGATGATCGATTCTAACACATACAAAGCTGGTATTGGAGATGTTGATATTTCAGTATCCATCCGCACATCACTAGTTTGTCTTACAGTTTAAACGCAAGCGAGTGCTAAAGTACCACAGAGAGTGAAGCAGATACCTGCTGCAGAGTGTTAGAAATGATTATTAAGCTACTGCACGATCTGTCGGAGAGCGTTCTCTGTGGCCCATGCGGGTCTGTGGGACAACACGCCTCTGGAGAGCAGCATTCCCGCAATGACAGAGCTCGCAAACATCAAAGCACAGACAGTTCTTCATACCCAGAGTCTCTCCTGAAGCAGACATGGCCATGACAGTACTCATCATCAACAAGATTTAGCTTAGCTGCTTAATAATGCTGCAAATGTGACCCAGTCTGTGAACATCTGGCCGGAGTCTTTCTTTCTGTAATTGACTGTTTTCTAGACGACATAAAGAGCAGTCTGTGTATAAATAATACTGTTTAACATTAGCTTTAACATTAGCTTTAACATTAGCTTTAACATTAGCTTTAACATTAGCTTTAACATTAGGGTTAACATTAACTTTAACATTAGGGTTAACATTAGCTTTAACATTAGGGTTAACATTAGCTTTAACATTAGCTTTAACATTAGGGTTAACATTAGCTTTAACATTAGCTTTAACATTAGCTTTAACATTAGCTTTAACATTAGGGTTAACATTAGCTTTAACATTAGCTTTAACATTAGCTTTAACATTAGCTTTAACATTAGGGTTAACATTAGCTTTAACATTAGCTTTAACATTAGCTTTAACATTAGCTTTAACATTAGGGTTAACATTAGCTTTAACATTAGCTTTAACATTAGGGTTAACATTAGCTTTAACATTAGCTTTAACATTAGCTTTAACATTAGCTTTAACATTAGGGTTAACATTAGCTTTAACATTAGCTTTAACATTAGCTTTAACATTAGCTTTAACATTAGGGTTAACATTAGCTTTAACATTAGCTTTAACATTAGGGTTAACATTAGCTTTAACATTAGCTTTAACATTAGCTTTAACATTAGCTTTAACATTAGCTTTAACATTAGCTTTAACATTAGCTTTAACATTAGGGTTAACATTAGCTTTAACATTAGCTTTAACATTAGCTTTAACATTAGCTTTAACATTAGCTTTAACATTAGGGTTAACATTAGCTTTAACATTAGCTTTAACATTAGCTTTAACATTAGCTTTAACATTAGGGTTAACATTAGCTTTAACATTAGCTTTAACATTAGCTTTAACATTAGCTTTAACATTAGGGTTAACATTAGCTTTAACATTAGCTTTAACATTAGCTTTAACATTAGGGTTAACATTAGCTTTAACATTAGCTTTAACATTAGGGTTAACATTAGCTTTAACATTAGCTTTAACATTAGCTTTAACATTAGCTTTAACATTAGGGTTAACATTAGCTTTAACATTAGCTTTAACATTAGCTTTAACATTAGCTTTAACATTAGCTTTAACATTAGGGTTAACATTAGCTTTAACATTAGCTTTAACATTAGCTTTAACATTAGCTTTAACATTAGGGTTAACATTAGCTTTAACATTAGGGTTAACATTAGCTTTAGCATTAGCTTTAGCATTAGCTTTAACATTAGGGTTAACATTAGCTTTAACATTAGCTTTAACATTAGGGTTAACATTAGCTTTAACATTAGCTTTAACATTAGCTTTAACATTAGCTTTAACATTAGGGTTAACATTAGCTTTAACATTAGGGTTAACATTAGCTTTAGCATTAGCTTTAGCATTAGCTTTAACATTAGGGTTAACATTAGCTTTAACATTAGGGTTAACATTAGCTTTAGCATTAGCTTTAACATTAGGGTTAACATTAGCTTTAACATTAGCTTTAACATTAGGGTTAACATTAGCTTTAACATTAGCTTTAACATTAGCTTTAACATTAGCTTTAACATTAGGGTTAACATTAGCGTTAACATTAGCTTTAACATTAGCTTTAACATTAGCTTTAACATTAGGGTTAACATTAGCTTTAGCATTAGCTTTAACATTAGCTTTAACATTAGGGTTAACATTAGCTTTACCATTAGGGTTAACATTAGCTTTAACATTAGCTTTAACATTAGCTTTAACATTAGCTTTAACATTAGGGTTAACATTAGCTTTAACACTAGGGTTAACATTAGCTTTAGCATTAGCTTTAGCATTAGCTTTAACATTAGGGTTAACATTAGCTTTAACATTAGGGTTAACATTAGCTTTAGCATTAGCTTTAACATTAGGGTTAACATTAGCTTTAACATTAGCTTTAACATTAGCTTTAACATTAGCTTTAACATTAGGTTTACCATTAGCTTTAGCATTAGCTTTATTAGCATTTTCTCCTCGCCTCTAGGTTACAGCAGCTGAGTTAGCTAATAATCATTACCCATATGTGGCTGTGTCCTCTAGAGGGCAGTGAGTGCATAGTGCTAGTGTGTGTGTGTGTGTGTTGTTAAGGGCTGTGTCCACGAGGGGGCAGTGTCAGAGTGTGTACGAGCGAGTGTGTATTATGTGAGTGTGCATTATGTTGTGTGTGTCTCTGTGACCTGTGTGTGTGTGTGTGTGTGTGTGTGTGTGTGTGTGTGTATGTGTGTGTGTGTGTGTGTGTGTGTGTGTGTGTGTGTGTGTGTGTGTGTGTGTGTGTGTGTGTGTGTGTGTGTGTGTGTGTGTGTGTGTGTGTGTCCTCCGTCAGTGTGGGGATTGTCTGCATCTCTGGGTCATCTGGAATATCAGTAATCATCATCAATATGATCCTCTCTCTGACACCTCTGATGGATGAACATGTAAATATCATCATCATCATCATCATCATCATCATCGTCGTCAGGTGTTCTGCCAAGACACGCAGTGTGTGTGTGACATTTAATATGAAGTTCAGCCTGCTTTCAAGATTAAAATATATCAGAATTATGGAAAAATACTGAATGATAGGATGATAGCGGGTAGAATGGTAAAATACGAGAGTATTTTGGCAAAAACAGGAGGGTTTAGATGAATGAGAGCAGGAAGGGTTGTGGAGAAAGAGACTTCATCACCATCATATCCCTCCCGGGTCTCCGGGAAGAGAGTAAGGTGCTCAGGTGCTGATGCGAATGCAGTCTCCACCCCGTGCAGGAGATCAGTATTCGTATCATCAGTTTCAGGCCTTTTGGTAAATGTCTCAGTTCAGTGTATCTGTTTTAAAGAGCGTTCACTCATTCTGAACCTGCTGTTCAACAACAGCTATCTGAACTGTCATGTTCAGTGCGGAAAAACCTCCAGCAAAACTAACGGCAACAGATTTCTGTACCATCTCCATGCAGATACACACTTTAAAACACACTTTCTTGCTTTGCTTTCAAACGTTCTTGCTTTATCAATATGCCGTAGTGTTTACTGTGTAATAATCAATTTAAATTATGTAATAGATAAATAAAAAGCAGCATTAATTCCCTCCTTCTCATGGTATGAACGCACAGTGTGTACAGCTGCAGGCGCCACTGTGTGTCTGGACTGGGGTTTGTACATGTTTGAGGCGAGTGTGAGTATCCTTCTTTACTTTTACTGAGCTACCAAGGTGTAGTCAGCACCTGTGTGTAGTCAGCACTTGTGTGTAGTCAGCACTTGTGTGTAGTCAGACCTGTGTGTAGTCAGCACTTGTGTGTAGTCAGACCTGTGTGTAGTCAGCACCTGTGTGTAGTCAGCACTTGTGTGTAGTCAGCACCTGTGTGTAGTCAGACCTGTGTGTAGTCAGCACCTGTGTGTAGTCAGCACTTGTGTGTAGTCAGCACTTGTGTGTAGTCAGCACCTGTGTGTAGTCAGCACCTGTGTGTAGTCAGCACCTGTGTGTAGTCAGACCTGTGTGTAGTCAGCACCTGTGTGTAGTCAGCACTTGTGTGTAGTCAGCACCTGTGTGTAGTCAGACCTGTGTGTAGTCAGCACCTGTGTGTAGTCAGCACTTGTGTGTAGTCAGCACTTGTGTGTAGTCAGCACCTGTGTGTAGTCAGCACTTGTGTGTAGTCAGCACCTGTGTGTAGTCAGCACCTGTGTGTAGTCAGCACCTGTGTGTAGTCAGCACTTGTGTGTAGTCAGCACCTGTGTGTAGTCAGCACCTGTGTGTAGTCAGCACCTGTGTGTAGTCAGCACTTGTGTGTAGTCAGCACTTGTGTGTAGTCAGCACCTGTGTGTAGTCAGCACCTGTGTGTAGTCAGACCTGTGTGTAGTCAGACCTGTGTGTAGTCAGCACCTGTGTGTAGTCAGACCTGTGTGTAGTCAGCACCTGTGTGTAGTCAGACCTGTGTGTAGTCAGCACTTGTGTGTAGTCAGCACCTGTGTGTAGTCAGCACCTGTGTGTAGTCAGCACCTGTGTGTAGTCAGCACCTGTGTGTAGTCAGCACTTGTGTGTAGTCAGCACCTGTGTGTAGTCAGACCTGTGTGTAGTCAGCACCTGTGTGTAGTCAGACCTGTGTGTAGTCAGACCTGTGTGTAGTCAGCACTTGTGTGTAGTCAGCACTTGTGTGTAGTCAGCACCTGTGTGTAGTCAGCACCTGTGTGTAGTCAGACCTGTGTGTAGTCAGCACCTGTGTGTAGTCAGACCTGTGTGTAGTCAGACCTGTGTGTAGTCAGCACTTGTGTGTAGTCAGCACCTGTGTGTAGTCAGACCTGTGTGTAGTCAGCACCTGTGTGTAGTCAGCACTTGTGTGTAGTCAGCACTTGTGTGTAGTCAGCACCTGTGTGTAGTCAGACCTGTGTGTAGTCAGACCTGTGTGTAGTCAGACCTGTGTGTAGTCAGCACTTGTGTGTAGTCAGCACCTGTGTGTAGTCAGACCTGTGTGTAGTCAGACCTGTGTGTAGTCAGACCTGTGTGTAGTCAGCACCTGTGTGTAGTCAGCACCTGTGTGTAGTCAGACCTGTGTGTAGTCAGACCTGTGTGTAGTCAGCACCTGTGTGTAGTCAGCACTTGTGTGTAGTCAGACCTGTGTGTAGTCAGACCTGTGTGTAGTCAGCACCTGTGTGTAGTCAGACCTGTGTGTAGTCAGCACCTGTGTGTAGTCAGCACTTGTGTGTAGTCAGCACTTGTGTGTAGTCAGCACCTGTGTGTAGTCAGACCTGTGTGTAGTCAGCACCTGTGTGTAGTCAGACCTGTGTGTAGTCAGCACCTGTGTGTAGTCAGACCTGTGTGTAGTCAGCACCTGTGTGTAGTCAGACCTGTGTGTAGTCAGCACCTGTGTGTAGTCAGACCTGTGTGTAGTCAGCACTTGTGTGTAGTCAGCACCTGTGTGTAGTCAGCACCTGTGTGTAGTCAGACCTGTGTGTAGTCAGCACCTGTGTGTAGTCAGCACCTGTGTGTAGTCAGACCTGTGTGTAGTCAGACCTGTGTGTAGTCAGACCTGTGTGTAGTCAGCACCTGTGTGTAGTCAGACCTGTGTGTAGTCAGACCTGTGTGTAGTCAGACCTGTGTGTAGTCAGACCTGTGTGTAGTCAGCACCTGTGTGTAGTCAGCACCTGTGTGTAGTCAGCACTTGTGTGTAGTCAGCACTTGTGTGTAGTCAGCACCTGTGTGTAGTCAGCACCTGTGTGTAGTCAGACCTGTGTGTAGTCAGACCTGTGTGTAGTCAGCACTTGTGTGTAGTCAGCACTTGTGTGTAGTCAGCACCTGTGTGTAGTCAGCACCTGTGTGTAGTCAGACCTGTGTGTAGTCAGCACCTGTGTGTAGTCAGACCTGTGTGTAGTCAGACCTGTGTGTAGTCAGCACTTGTGTGTAGTCAGCACCTGTGTGTAGTCAGACCTGTGTGTAGTCAGCACCTGTGTGTAGTCAGCACCTGTGTGTAGTCAGCACCTGTGTGTAGTCAGACCTGTGTGTAGTCAGACCTGTGTGTAGTCAGCACCTGTGTGTAGTCAGACCTGTGTGTAGTCAGCACTTGTGTGTAGTCAGCACCTGTGTGTAGTCAGACCTGTGTGTAGTCAGACCTGTGTGTAGTCAGCACCTGTGTGTAGTCAGCACTTGTGTGTAGTCAGCACCTGTGTGTAGTCAGACCTGTGTGTAGTCAGCACCTGTGTGTAGTCAGCACCTGTGTGTAGTCAGCACCTGTGTGTAGTCAGACCTGTGTGTAGTCAGACCTGTGTGTAGTCAGCACCTGTGTGTAGTCAGACCTGTGTGTAGTCAGCACTTGTGTGTAGTCAGCACCTGTGTGTAGTCAGACCTGTGTGTAGTCAGACCTGTGTGTAGTCAGCACCTGTGTGTAGTCAGCACTTGTGTGTAGTCAGCACCTGTGTGTAGTCAGACCTGTGTGTAGTCAGCACCTGTGTGTAGTCAGCACTTGTGTGTAGTCAGCACTTGTGTGTAGTCAGCACCTGTGTGTAGTCAGACCTGTGTGTAGTCAGCACCTGTGTGTAGTCAGACCTGTGTGTAGTCAGCACCTGTGTGTAGTCAGACCTGTGTGTAGTCAGCACCTGTGTGTAGTCAGACCTGTGTGTAGTCAGCACCTGTGTGTAGTCAGACCTGTGTGTAGTCAGCACCTGTGTGTAGTCAGCACCTGTGTGTAGTCAGCACTTGTGTGTAGTCAGCACTTGTGTGTAGTCAGCACCTGTGTGTAGTCAGCACCTGTGTGTAGTCAGACCTGTGTGTAGTCAGACCTGTGTGTAGTCAGCACTTGTGTGTAGTCAGCACTTGTGTGTAGTCAGCACCTGTGTGTAGTCAGCACCTGTGTGTAGTCAGACCTGTGTGTAGTCAGACCTGTGTGTAGTCAGCACTTGTGTGTAGTCAGCACCTGTGTGTAGTCAGACCTGTGTGTAGTCAGCACCTGTGTGTAGTCAGCACCTGTGTGTAGTCAGCACCTGTGTGTAGTCAGACCTGTGTGTAGTCAGACCTGTGTGTAGTCAGACCTGTGTGTAGTCAGCACCTGTGTGTAGTCAGCACCTGTGTGTAGTCAGACCTGTGTGTAGTCAGACCTGTGTGTAGTCAGCACTTGTGTGTAGTCAGCACCTGTGTGTAGTCAGCACCTGTGTGTAGTCAGCACCTGTGTGTAGTCAGCACCTGTGTGTAGTCAGACCTGTGTGTAGTCAGACCTGTGTGTAGTCAGCACTTGTGTGTAGTCAGCACCTGTGTGTAGTCAGACCTGTGTGTAGTCAGCACCTGTGTGTAGTCAGACCTGTGTGTAGTCAGACCTGTGTGTAGTCAGCACCTGTGTGTAGTCAGACCTGTGTGTAGTCAGCACCTGTGTGTAGTCAGACCTGTGTGTAGTCAGACCTGTGTGTAGTCAGCACCTGTGTGTAGTCAGACCTGTGTGTAGTCAGCACCTGTGTGTAGTCAGACCTGTGTGTAGTCAGACCTGTGTGTAGTCAGCACCTGTGTGTAGTCAGACCTGTGTGTAGTCAGACCTGTGTGTAGTCAGCATCTGTGTGTAGTCAGACCTGTGTGTAGTCAGACCTGTGTGTAGTCAGACCTGTGTGTAGTCAGCACCTGTGTGTAATCAGACCTGTGTGTAGTCAGCACCTGTGTGTAGTCAGCACCTGTGTGTAGTCAGACCTGTGTGTAGTCAGCACCTGTGTGTAGTCAGACCTGTGTGTAGTCAGCACCTGTGTGTAGTCAGACCTGTGTGTAGTCAGACCTGTGTGTAGTCAGACCTGTGTGTAGTCAGACCTTTGTGTAGTCAGCACCTGTGTGTAGTCAGCACCTGTGTGTAGTCAGACCTGTGTGTAGTCAGACCTGTGTGTAGTCAGACCTGTGTGTAGTCAGACCTGTGTGTAGTCAGACCTTTGTGTAGTCAGACCTGTGTGTAGTCAGCACCTGTGTGTAGTCAGACCTGTGTGTAGTCAGCACCTGTGTGTAATCAGACCTGTGTGTAGTCAGACCTGTGTGTAGTCAGACCTGTGTGTAGTCAGCACCTGTGTGTAGTCAGCACTTGTGTGTAGTCAGACCTGTGTGTAGTCAGCACCTGTGTGTAGTCAGCACTTGTGTGTAGTCAGCACCTGTGTGTAGTCAGCACCTGTGTGTAATCAGACCTGTGTGTAGTCAGACCTGTGTGTAGTCAGACCTGTGTGTAGTCAGCACCTGTGTGTAGTCAGCACTTGTGTGTAGTCAGCACTTCTACTTTACCAGAGTCGCTTTAAACAGGAGGATCTGTACTACTGCTGAAGGAACGGATGTTTGCACTTTTGCCATCTCTGCAGACGAGCAGGGTTACAAACTACAAAACACTTCTGAATCACACACACACACACACACACACACACACACACACACACCCACACACCCACAGCCACCTCGTTTACCTAATAAACAGCTCCACCATTTCCTGACTGGCTGTTGTTTCAGTGCTCTGCCTCTGATTATTGCATGTGGTTTCCTTTGAGACACACACACACACACATACACACACGCACAGTGTTTCTGGAACACACTTCTCGCCTCTTTCATCAGTCTTGCGGTTATACGGTCTGTGTGTGTGTGGGGGGGGGGGGGGGGTCGTTTACTCTGAAACAGTGGCTTCTGTGCGTCCTCTGTTCAGTTTCACTTTTTCAGAACAGAAACTGCGCGGAGGGGGCGATGAGCGCATGCGCAGAACGCCTTTCTCATCATGCCTATCCTCCGCCCGCAGAGTCTCTCACACACACTTGTGGAGTTCATTCCAGCACCTGCAACCTCTGAAGCGCTCAACACCAGGTCAGAATCAGTGTGTGTGTGTGTGTGTGTGTGTGTGTGTGTGTGTGTGTGTGTGTGTGTGTGTGTGTTAATGCTGTTTCTGCGACACTTGTTGTATGTTACACTTACTGTTTTGTAAGTTTGCTGTTGTGTGTGTGTGTGTGTGTGTGTGTGTGTGTGTGTGTGTGTGTGTGTGTGTGTGTGTGTGTGTGTTTGCATTTGTGTGTTAATCCCATTTCTGCGACACTTTTTGTATTTTACACTTACTGTTTTGTAAGTTTGTTGTTGTGTGTGTGTGTGTGTGTGTGTGTGTGTGTGTGTGTGTGTGTGTGTGTTAATGCTGTTTCTGCGACACTTGTTGTATGTTACACTTACTGTTTTGTAAGTTTGCTGTTGTGTGTGTGTGTGTGTGTGTGTGTGTGTGTGTGTGTGTGTGTGTGTGTGTGTGTGTGTGTGTGTGTGTGTGTGTGTTTGCATTTGTGTGTTAATCCCATTTCTGCGACACTTTTTGTATTTTACACTTACTGTTTTGTAAGTTTGTTGTTGTGTGTGTGTGTGTGTGTGTGTGTGTGTTTCAGTGCAGTGACTTTCCTATGATGGACGGCTGTGCGCAGATCAGTAAATGTTTCCTGGTCCTGTTCAACATTATCTACGGGGTAGGTGCTTCTCTCTCTGTGTGTGTGTGTGTGTGTGTGTGTGTGTGTGTGTAGTACACTACTCTGGGTTTAACGGTGTCTCCGCACATTATAATAATAATAATAATAGTAATGCTGCTCATCTTTGTTCTAATAACCCGCATAAACATGCAAACATGAAGAGTGCTAGTCGGACATTCACCTTGCAGTATTTGCATAAGGCAGGGCTCAGCCAATGACGCATTAGAATAAGAGGCGTGGCCTGTGTGTGTGTGTTTAGGTAAAGCGGAGCGCAGAGAGTCCGCAGGAGGAGACACTGCTGCTGTCTGGGAAACGGCCACCAGATGCCGCCAGTGTCTCGCAGCGGCCATTATAGGAGAACTACACTAGAACGACGAGCACTAGCCAGAATTAATCAACAGAAGCAGTTAAATACGAGTGAAATATGATATATTCACACACCCCCACTCAAAAACAACATCTCAATGAAAGAAAACAATTTCCAAAATGTAGACCAGAGTTTAATATAACATCTGTTTAACTGATGACGGCGAGCTTACCATAATAACTGAAGTACTGTATTTGATAGTTGTACTTTAATTAAGCTGATGTGTAATGAGTAAACTCCACATCAGAGCTGCTTTATCAGGGGTTTGTGTGTGAGGTTTGATGGCAGCACTGACACTTCCAGGCATGGAGGATGCTCAGAGAAGCTCCATGTCTCTTCAGAATCCTTCACCTGGGTTTAATTCAGGTCAGGAGATGTGTTTATAATAACATATTTAACACACAAGCTTTATCAGTCTCCCTTTAACTGGCAAACACTAATGCAGAAGTGCGCCGTCAGTCTGTTATCAACAGCTCATGTGGAAGGTCATCTTCAGTTCATTGAACACGTCGTCAGTGTTGATTTATATTGTGCCAGAGTGTGAACTATTCAGTACAGCAGCTTCATATTTACCTGTAGTTCAGTTATACGTGTAGCTCACATACAAACACTGAGTGTGAATACACTGCAGAACAGCAGAACTGAAGAGTGAAGCGTGGAGGATCTGACACTCACCACCACCACCACCACTGCTGCTGCTGCTGATGATGATGATGATGATGATGATGATGATGATGGTGATGGTGATGGTCTTCTTCCTCTGTGGTGATGATTGATTGATTGATTGATTGATTGTCTTCAGCTGCTGGGCTTCAGTCTGGTGTCTCTGGGATTGTGGCTCCGCTTCGGCGCTGAAACCAGAGGATTCTTCGACATCGACCTGAACACCAGCCAGTTCAACATCGGTGTGTGTGTGTGTCTGTGTGTGTGTGAATTTAAGTATATACTGTATGAGTGAGTGTATCTGAGTGTGTGATCTGATCTGACTGTGTGTGTGTGTGTGTGTGTTCTGATCTGACTGTGTGTGTGTGTGTGTGTGTGTGTGTGTGTGTGTGTGTGTGTGTATGTATGTGTGTGTGTGTGTGTGTGTGTGTGTGTGTGTGTGTGTTCTGATCTGACTGTGTGTGTGTGTGTGTGTTCTGATCTGACTGTGTGTGTGTGTGTGTGTGTGTGTGTGTGTGTGTGTGTGTGTGTGTGTGTGACTGTGTGTGTGTGTGTGTGTGTGTGTGTGTGTGTGTGTGTGTTCTGATCTGACTGTGTGTGTGTGTGTGTGTGTGTGTGTGTGTGTGTGTGTGTGTGTGTGTGTGTGTGTGTGTGTGTGTGTATGTGTGTGTGTGTGTGTGTGTGTGTGTGTGTGTGTGTTCTGATCTGACTGTGTGTGTGTGTGTGTGTTCTGATCTGACTGTATGTGTGTGTGTGTGTGTGTGTTCTGATCTGACTGTGTGTGTGTGTGTGTGTGTGTGTGTGTGTGTGTGCAGGTGTGATGGTGCTGATGGTGTCGGGTGCGCTGATGCTGCTGGTGTCCGTCATCGGGAACTGTGGAGTCTGCTGCAGCAGCAAAGGCTCTCTCAGTGTGGTGAGCAGGACACACACACACACACGCATGCATACACACGTGCTCATACACACACACTTGCATGTGAGCGAGAGTGAGCGAGCATATGTGTGTTTGTGGTCTTCAGTTCGCCGGGCTGCTGTCTGTCCTCATCCTCATAGAGATCTCAGCCGGTGTGATGGTGATCATGCAGAGCGGAAAGGTGAACACACACACACACACACACACACACACACACACTGATATAACTCGCGGCTGAACTATCACAGTACGATGCGTCGGTTGTAAAAAGAGCGATGTGGTGACGAGTGTTTCCCAAAACCCTT
>NC_141023.1:165000-170000 GCF_052040795.2 Danio rerio
GTCAAATAAATAAATTAATTAACTAATGATGTGATTATGTTCTGGGTTCAGATGTGATGTGATGATGTTCGGGGGTCAGATGTGATGGTCTGGGTGTGATGTGATTATGTTCTGGGTGTGATGTGATGATGTGTTGAGTTCGGATGTGATGTTCTGTGTATGATGTAATGATGTTCTGGGTTCAGATGTGATGTTCTGGGTTCAGATGTGATGTTCTGGGTTCAGATGTGATGTTTTGGGTGTGATTTGATAAAGTTCTGGGTACGGATGTGATGTGATTATGTTCTGGGTTCAGATGTGATGTTCTGGGTGTGATGTGATGATGTTCTGGGTTCAGATGTGATGTTCTGGGTTCAGATGTGATGTTTTGGGTGTGATTTGATAAAGTTCTGGGTACGGATGTGATGTGATTATGTTCTGGGTTCAGATGTGATGTTCTGGGTGTGATGTGATGATGTTCTGGGTTCAGATGTGATGTGATGATGTTCTGAGTGTGATGTGATGATGTTCTGGGTTCAGATGTGATGTTCTGGGTTCAGATGTGATGTTTTGGGTGTGATGTGATGATGTTCTGGGTTCAGATGTGATGTTCTGTGTGTGATGTGATGATGTTCTGGGTTCAGATGTGATGTTCTGGGTTCAGATGTGATGTTCTGGCTTCAGATGTGATGTTCTGGGCTCAGATGTGATGTTCTGGGCTCAGATGTGATGTTCTGGGTTCAGATTTGATGTTCTGGGCTCAGATGTGATGTTCTGGGTTCAGATGTGATGTTCTGGGTTCAGATGTGATGTTCTGGGGTCAGATGTGATGTTCTGGGTTCAGATGTGATGTTCTGGGCTCAGATGTGATGTTCTGGGCTCAGATGTGATGTTCTGGGGTCAGATGTGATGTTCTGGGGTCAGATGTGATGTTCTGGGCTTAGATGTGATGTTCTGGGGTCAGATGTGATGTTCTGGGTTCAGATGTGATGTTCTGGGTTCAGATGTGATGTTCTGGGTGTGAAGTGATGATGTTCTGGGTTCAGATGTGATGTGATGATGTTCATGGTTCAGATGTGATGTTCTGGGCTCAGATGTGATGTTCTGGGCTCAGATGTGATGTTCTGGGTTCAGATGTGATGTTCTGGGTTCAGATGTGATGTTCTGGGGTCAGATGTGATGTTCTGGGCTCAGATGTGATGTTCTGGGTTCAGATGTGATGTTCTGGGTTCAGATGTGATATTCTGGGTTCAGATGTGATGTTTTGGGTTCAGATGTGATGTTCTGGGCTCAGATGTGATGTTCTGGGTTCAGATGTGATGTTCTGGGTTCAGATGTGATGTTCTGGGTTCAGATGTGATGTTTTGGGTTCAGATGTGATGTTCTGGGTTCAGATGTGATGTTCTGGGCTCAGATGTGATGTTCTGGGTTCAGATGTGATGTTCTGGGCTCAGATGTGATGTTCTGGGTTTAGTTGTGATGTTCTGGGCTCAGATGTGATGTTCTGGGTTCAGATGTGATGTTTTGGGTGTGATTTGATAAAGTTCTGGGTACGGATGTGATGTGATTATGTTCTGGGTTCAGATGTGATGTTCTGGGTGTGATGTGATGATGTTCTGGGTTCAGATGTGATGTTCTGGGTTCAGATGTGATGTTTTGGGTGTGATTTGATAAAGTTCTGGGTACGGATGTGATGTGATTATGTTCTGGGTTCAGATGTGATGTTCTGGGTGTGATGTGATGATGTTCTGGGTTCAGATGTGATGTGATGATGTTCTGAGTGTGATGTGATGATGTTCTGGGTTCAGATGTGATGTTCTGTGTGTGATGTAATGATGTTCTGGGTTCAGATGTGATGTTCTGGGTTCAGATGTGATGTTTTGGGTGTGATGTGATGATGTTCTGGGTTCAGATGTGATGTTCTGTGTGTGATGTGATGGTGTGTGATTTGATAAAGTTCTGGGTACGGATGTGATGTGATTATGTTCTGGGTTCAGATGTGATGTTCTGGGCTCAGATGTGATGTTCTGGGCTCAGATGTGATGTTCTGGGCTCAGATGTGATGTTCTGGGGTCAGATGTGATGTTCTGGGCTTAGATGTGATGTTCTGGGCTCAGATGTGATGTTCTGGGCTCAGATGTGATGTTCTGGGGTCAGATGTGATGTTCTGGGGTCAGATGTGATGTTCTGGGCTTAGATGTGATGTTCTGGGGTCAGATGTGATGTTCTGGGCTTAGATGTGATGTTCTGGGGTCAGATGTGATGTTCTGGGTTCAGATGTGATGTTCTGGGTGTGAAGTGATGATGTTCTGGGTGTGAAGTGATGATGTTCTGGGTTCAGATGTGATGTGATGATATTCATGGTTCAGATGTGATGTTCTGGGCTCAGATGTGATGTTCTGGGCTCAGATGTGATGTTCTGGGTTCAGATGTGATGTTCTGGGTTCAGATGTGATGTTCTGGCTTCAGATGTGATGTTCTGGGCTCAGATGTGATGTTCTGGGCTCAGATGTGATGTTCTGGGTTCAGATTTGATGTTCTGGGTTCAGATGTGATGTTCTGGGTTCAGATGTGATGTTTTGGGTGTGATTTGATAAAGTTCTGGGTACGGATGTGATGTGATTATGTTCTGGGTTCAGATGTGATGTTCTGGGTGTGATGTGATGATGTTCTGGGTTCAGATGTGATGTTCTGGGTTCAGATGTGATGTTTTGGGTGTGATTTGATAAAGTTCTGGGTACGGATGTGATGTGATTATGTTCTGGGTTCAGATGTGATGTTCTGGGTGTGATGTGATGATGTTCTGGGTTCAGATGTGATGTGATGATGTTCTGAGTGTGATGTGATGATGTTCTGGGTTCAGATGTGATGTTCTGTGTGTGATGTAATGATGTTCTGGGTTCAGATGTGATGTTCTGGGTTCAGATGTGATGTTTTGGGTGTGATGTGATGATGTTCTGGGTTCAGATGTGATGTTCTGTGTGTGATGTGATGATGTTCTGGGTTCAGATGTGATGTTCTGGGTTCAGATGTGATGTTCTGGCTTCAGATGTGATGTTCTGGGCTCAGATGTGATGTTCTGGGCTCAGATGTGATGTTCTGGGTTCAGATTTGATGTTCTGGGCTCAGATGTGATGTTCTGGGTTCAGATGTGATGTTCTGGGTTCAGATGTGATGTTCTGGGGTCAGATGTGATGTTCTGGGTTCAGATGTGATGTTCTGGGCTCAGATGTGATGTTCTGGGCTCAGATGTGATGTTCTGGGGTCAGATGTGATGTTCTGGGGTCAGATGTGATGTTCTGGGCTTAGATGTGATGTTCTGGGGTCAGATGTGATGTTCTGGGTTCAGATGTGATGTTCTGGGTTCAGATGTGATGTTCTGGGTGTGAAGTGATGATGTTCTGGGTTCAGATGTGATGTGATGATGTTCATGGTTCAGATGTGATGTTCTGGGCTCAGATGTGATGTTCTGGGCTCAGATGTGATGTTCTGGGTTCAGATGTGATGTTCTGGGGTCAGATGTGATGTTCTGGGCTCAGATGTGATGTTCTGGGTTCAGATGTGATGTTCTGGGTTCAGATGTGATATTCTGGGTTCAGATGTGATGTTTTGGGTTCAGATGTGATGTTCTGGGCTCAGATGTGATGTTCTGGGTTCAGATGTGATGTTTTGGGTTCAGATGTGATGTTCTGGGTTCAGATGTGATGTTCTGGGCTCAGATGTGATGTTCTGGGTTCAGATGTGATGTTCTGGGTTCAGATGTGATGTTCTGGGTTCAGATGTGATGTTTTGGGTTCAGATGTGATGTTCTGGGTTCAGATGTGATGTTCTGGGCTCAGATGTGATGTTCTGGGTTCAGATGTGATGTTCTGGGCTCAGATGTGATGTTCTGGGTTTAGTTGTGATGTTCTGGGCTCAGATGTGATGTTCTGGGTTCAGATGTGATGTTTTGGGTGTGATTTGATAAAGTTCTGGGTACGGATGTGATGTGATTATGTTCTGGGTTCAGATGTGATGTTCTGGGTGTGATGTGATGATGTTCTGGGTTCAGATGTGATGTTCTGGGTTCAGATGTGATGTTTTGGGTGTGATTTGATAAAGTTCTGGGTACGGATGTGATGTGATTATGTTCTGGGTTCAGATGTGATGTTCTGGGTGTGATGTGATGATGTTCTGGGTTCAGATGTGATGTGATGATGTTCTGAGTGTGATGTGATGATGTTCTGGGTTCAGATGTGATGTTCTGTGTGTGATGTAATGATGTTCTGGGTTCAGATGTGATGTTCTGGGTTCAGATGTGATGTTTTGGGTGTGATGTGATGATGTTCTGGGTTCAGATGTGATGTTCTGTGTGTGATGTGATGGTGTGTGATTTGATAAAGTTCTGGGTACGGATGTGATGTGATTATGTTCTGGGTTCAGATGTGATGTTCTGGGCTCAGATGTGATGTTCTGGGCTCAGATGTGATGTTCTGGGCTCAGATGTGATGTTCTGGGTTCAGATGTGATGTTCTGGGGTCAGATGTGATGTTCTGGGTTCAGATGTGATGTTCTGGGCTCAGATGTGATGTTCTGGGCTCAGATGTGATGTTCTGGGCTCAGATGTGATGTTCTGGGGTCAGATGTGATGTTCTGGGCTTAGATGTGATGTTCTGGGGTCAGATGTGATGTTCTGGGTTCAGATGTGATGTTCTGGGTGTGAAGTGATGATGTTCTGGGTGTGAAGTGATGATGTTCTGGGTTCAGATGTGATGTGATGATATTCATGGTTCAGATGTGATGTTCTGGGCTCAGATGTGATGTTCTGGGCTCAGATGTGATGTTCTGGGTTCAGATGTGATGTTCTGGGGTCAGATGTGATGTTCTGGGCTCAGATGTGATGTTCTGGGTTCAGATGTGATGTTCTGGGTTCAGATGTGATATTCTGGGTTCAGATGTGATGTTTTGGGTTCAGATGTGATGTTCTGGGCTCAGATGTGATGTTCTGGGTTCAGATGTGATGTTCTGGGTTCAGATGTGAT
>NC_141023.1:175000-177500 GCF_052040795.2 Danio rerio
ACGGTGCCTGAGCATGCGTCAGCAGCGCCGCCATATTGGTCAGGGCTCAAACCACACTTAGTTCCTCAGCTTAAGCAGACTCTGACCCGCAGCCTCCGCATCACCTGCCCGCCGACAGCAGCTTTACTCAGCCAGTCCTGCTGGATCTCCCCTCTCCAGTTAACACATGATGTGTACTCCAGCTGCTGCACATCAGTGTTTGGTCATTTACAGCTGTATTTACTCTCAGGTGTGTTATTCAGGCAGGGTTTCCGTCACGTTCACTGTTTGACTTTGTTTACTCATCCAGACTAGTATGATGACCACTGCAGATTATTAAAGCTGCTCATCAGACACGACTACAGCACATTTCACTGCATGTCTGTGGGGATTTGTGTTTACACTGTCTTAAATCAAGCACAGATTTATAATACTAATATAACATTAAGTATAAGACCATGCTGCATATAATTAAACCCTTTAATTAAACTGATGAATCCCGGGTGAGGTGAGTGCCGTACACTGCTGTGCCTGAAGCAGTGCCTGACCCGTGTCCCCGCGTCCTCAGCTGTTCCTTTCTCCATGTCTGAGCTCTGCATGTTTGGTATAGAGGAACGGCCTTCATCATGTGTAATAATCAGACTTCAGCATCTGTTTGTTTATTTCCGCCTTTCAGCTGCGCTCACACGGCACTGTTCTCCCCATAGACTTCCATTCACACACATGCGAACGCGTCAGACTGGAGACACGAGCTCATGCGGCAGGTTTCACAGTTCACTGCGTTGGTGACCTCTGACCTGCGTAATCGCATCATGTGACTTTGTGAGACCAATTAAAGATCAGAACATGACCTCTCTTCTTTAATGTGTAATCATCTAGTTTCATCCTCTTTTGACAGCGCTGTACAACAGAATTTCACACACTCAAACTCCAGAGCAGGGGTCAACAGTCTCGGTCCTGGAGGTCTGGTGCCCTGCAGGGTTTAGCTCCAACTTGCCTCAACACACCTGCCTGGGTGTTTCAGGTACACCTAGTAAGAGCTTGCTCAGGTGTGCTAGATTAGGGTTGGAGGTAAACTCTGGACCTCCAGGAACCAGTCTGGTGAGCCCTGCACTAGTGTGAGCGCAGCTGCATGTGTGAGTGGGTCATCTACTGCTGATCATCATAACAGCTGCAGTGTGTGCTCAGACTGCATGTGGAGTGTGTTTCCCTCTTATATATGTGTGTGTGTGTGTGTGTGTGTGTGTGTGCAGGCCTGGTGGATGACCGACACAATGTCCACTGATATCTGGGCGCGCTGGACTCTGATTGGTGGACAGTGGAACTACACGGCGCTTCCTGGTTTCTATGCTAAAGGTCTGGACATGCTTTATTGATCAGCTCTAGGGGGGGATGGGGGGGGGGTGCTCTGCAATCTTAACTAGCTCATCTAAATCCCACGAGGAGGGGGCGGGGCATATTCTAGCCCCTCCTCTTAATAAACACAGCCACTAGTGTTGGTTTTCCTTAACCTCTACCAGTGGGAGTGGTTAAGCTCAAGCGCATCAAATGACACAGCCAATGAGAAGAAGGGGGTGGGGCTTGTCTTTGTGTCGGCCCTATAAACTAACAATCCCCTCAAATGAACAACTCTGCATTTGTGTGAAGGTTCATCAGCATGTGCACGGTGAACAGGCCACTGTGTGCTGTAATGAGCAATGCTGCAGTGAGGCTGTACTGTACTTCCTGAACTGCTCTTTATTAATATTCTGATTAGCTGGTGAATTCACTCCGGTCAGCCATCCTGACTGATAAACTAATGACAAATATTCCCTAACTGCATCTAGAAGGCGCTAGAACAGGGTATTCAAGCTCAGAGTCCAGACAGGGCCACATTTAACCCACATCAAACGCAAAACACCACCAATTATACTCTCAAATCTCCATCACCAATCTGTTCTACTGAACACAACACTGAGCATTACTTTTCAGTTGGCTACGCTTTAAAAATGTGGGAAAAGTGGATTAACATCTCGACATATATGCATTTATACTGAGAGTATGAAGGTCTGAGCGCATGTGTTGAGCAATATTAAACACTGAGCACATCTGGATAATCATGGTGGTGTTACTCAGAGTATACAACATGTGGTTTCTTTATCATCCAGCTATTAATCAATGTCAGAGCTCATCCAGCGTTCAGTACAGGAGTGCTGATGTGCCGAGCGCTCCACTCATCGCTATTGCAGAACTGTATACTCTACCCTGCTAATATGTTTGTGTGTCGCGCTGCAAAGGGGACCGCCTGATATTTGCACAATTCACTCATTCATTCAGTTTCTTTTCAGCGTAGTGCCTTCATTAATCAGGGGTCGCCACAGCGGAATGAACCATCAACGTATCCAGCAGGTTTTTATGCCCTTCCAGCTGCAACCCATCACTGGGAAACACCCATACACAATCACACTCATACACTACGGCCAGTTTGGTTGATCAGTTCCCCTATAGCGCATGTGTTTGGACTGTGGGGAACCGGAGCGCT
>NC_141023.1:187500-190000 GCF_052040795.2 Danio rerio
CACCCTCCTCACACCCCCCGCTCTTAACTCTTAACTCTTAACACCCCAACCCTATTCACTGTCATCCGTGTCAATGGACAAATTAGCCTACTCAATTCCCCTATAGTGCATGTCTTTGGACTGTGGAGGAAACCTACGCCAACACGGGGAGAACATGCAAACTCCACACAGAAACATCAACTGACCCAGCCGAGACTCAAACCAGAGACCTTCTTGCTGTGAGGCGACAGCACTACCTACTGCGCCACCCCAAATGTCATTTTTATTGCTCAAAGCTTAACTTTCCCTTTGCAGTTCTTTATTTATTTTTTTAGCAAAATCAAATTTTATATCTCAGAAATTAATTTTGCTGTGTGATTTTTGGAGATTTGCAGTTATTTATTGCTCAATCCTTTATTTTTTGTTTGTCGGACTTGTTTATTTTGCAAGTATACATGGCCAGTGATTGACCATAGAAGATGGACATCTGAGAACACAAACACAGACTGGAGATCAGATCAGAGCGGACTGAACTCCTCATCCGAACCAGGAGATGACAAACTGGACAACACCAGAGAGATGGGCGGAGACGGGGGTGGAGCCAGGAGGGAGAGGGGACCGGAGATGGGCGGAGTTGAAGGCCGAACCAGGAGAGAGATAGGCGAGAGCAGTGTGGGGCTGTTAGGGAGAGGGGCGGAGCATGGTGAGAGTAGGGAGGAGCTGTGGGAGAAAGGGGAGGAGCATGATGAGAATTTGTTGGAGAAAGGGGCGGGGTTTGGCAAAAGTAGGGTATGGCTAGGGGAGAGTGCAGGAGAGCTAGGTGATAAAGGGGCAGGGCATGTGGAGAGTAAGGTGTGGCCAGTGGAGCGAGGGGCGGTGCCAGGAGAAAGAGGGGCGGAGCATGTGGGCGGCAGTGGAGGACAGAAGTAGGGAGACAGAGGCGAGAGCGGCTGGGGCTGCGGGGGGAAGGTAAAGTTTCTGCAGGGGTAAAACACACTCCTGTTCTTGGCCATCAGGAAGGTCTTGGTGTAGGTGTTCAGCGTGGAGACGCCAGACGACATGCAGCAGGTGAAGGCCACCCACGCCACGCTGCCAAACACAACACACACACTGTCAGCAACTGAGCAGAACACACACTCATAAAGGGCAGACCTCACACACACACACACACACACACACACACACTGCCTGAGCATGGAGTCAGTGCTGCTTGGCCACATTCTACTCTAGATATGGTTCAGTTATACTTCAGTGATCTCCATCCCCACAGCACATCCTCAGCAGCATGTACACTCCTGCTTCTGTCATGAGGGATGCGGACACCTGGTGTAGCATGAACAACCTGAATCTGTGCCGATCAATATTAGGGGAGATCATCAACTCTGACTCTGAAGACTGAGCGCACACACATACACACACACACACACACACACACACACATTCAAATACACACACAGGTGGTACTCACTAAAAGGCCCAGGAGTAGCCGTAACTGTGAGGTTTGAAGTCCTCAGGTCCGAGAGTGATGGTCACCTGGAAAACCTGCATATACATCATGTGAGCGACCATCCCCACCAATCCTGAGACAGAGAGAGAGAGAGAGAGAGAGAGAGAGAGAGAGAGAGAGAGATGGTAAATCATTGTGACCTGTCTTTCAGATGAGCTGTTAAACTGAGCTCCTGACTCTCTGTGCTCATTAATAACTCCAGGGCTCTTCTGGTAAAGGGTAGTGGTGTAACCCCGGTGTCCTGACCAAACTCCCTTCATCAGCTCTACCCATCATGGCCTCCTGATCATCCTCATCCTGATTGGCTCTATCACTGTCTCTCACCTCCTCCTACAGCTGGTGTGTGGTGAAGCACTGGCGCTGCTGTTGCATCATCTGGTGGAGCTGCACTGGTGGATGTGTGGATCAGATATGGTCGGATATGTTCAGTTCAGCAATGGATCAGGTATGGTCAGGTAAGATCAGGTTTGGTCAGGTATGGTCAGATATGGTCAGGTAAGGGTCAGGTATGGTCAGATATGAGCCCAATCTCAATTCTCCCCCTTAGCCCTTTGTCTGATCTCATATGAAGCAAGAGATCGCGATGACATGTGATGATGTGTACAGAAGCTGTAGAGCTGTCACAATTGCTTAGGGCTTTTGATTTTTCTCCAAGGGAAAGGGAAAGGGGTACAGACATATAATTGGGATTGGGCCATGGTCAGGAATGGGTCAGGTATGGGTCAGGTATGGTTAGGTAAGGGCAGATATGGTCAGGTATGGTCAGACATGGTCAGGAATAGATCAGATATGGTCGGATATGAACAGGTATGGGTCAGATTTGGTCAGATATGGACAGATATGGGTCAGGTATGGTCAGATATGGGTCAGGTAAGGGTCAGGTATAGTGAGATAAGGTCAGGTATGGTCAAATATGGGTCAGGTATTGGTCAGGTATAGTGAGATATGGTCAGTTATGGTCAGATATGGGTCAGGTATGGGTCAGGTATTGGTCAGGTATAGTGAGATATGGTC